>NC_066239.1:16500046-16803076 GCF_024542735.1 Bombus huntii
GAAATGTTAAGTTTAAGATGTAGGGTTGGAAAATTTGTCAAAATTCTCAAATTCGTTCTATTATAGATTTTCATAGACAACTCTCGCTTAATGACATTTTTAAGTTGCATATTTGTAACCAAACCATACGCAGTTTTCAAATTGTTGCAGAGTTACAGATTTAAAAATTGTCATTTATTAAATGAAAGTACTAATTATCCAACTACTATCCTATTGTAATATTGTTTCAATCACATTTAGTGCTAATTTTTAAGTAGCAATTTTAAAATTAATTATATAGTAAAGTTCTTACGTAGTATTCTTCCACAGCTTCAGGTTCAATTTCTTGAGCAGCGGCGTATGCAGCCATGCAGAAGAGAGCCAGTACGATGAATTTCATTTTGGAAATTGTTTTTTTGATTCACTTGGAACTCTTTGATACAAGATCTCTGATGCTCTTGTTTTTAGAGCTGATCGATTTCTATACCACAATCGGCTGGAGCTTGCTCTTATATACCAATTTTGCGCTGAAGCTTTTTCCCTGTCCTCTTCGTGGCAATTCCAGCCGGGGGATCACCGTCGGTTCCTTATCCGCTTTTCTGTCTGTGTCTCTGCGATTGTCTCCGGGAATCCCACTCTTGGGTCATCGGAGGTCAATAATACGAGTGTACATTATGCGTATGTTCAGTTATTAATGGAGTTCGTTGCTTATGCGTTCGATTAGAATACAGATTAGATTATCATTCTTTATAACTTTCGATTACGTTCTTTATTTCATTTTTTTTTCTTTGGTATTGTTTGATCTCGATCGTTAGATAGATACCGATATCCGTATAATATAAGGAGAAAGAAGTCTTCGTAGAATATTTCCAATTTTGCAATGATGAAATTGATAAATTGGAAATTTTTATTTTTTTTTTTTTAATATTTTAATAGCCCCACAATAATTCGTTGGAACCTCCAATAATTTCTTAACGATACAATTACCAATAACATATATTTTGCAATAAATAATTCGAATCTTTAAAATGTCCCGTTATAAATTCATAAAATTTCTACGAAAAAATTACAAGTTTGTAGTGTTAAATTCGTTGCGTTCTTCGTCACTTTCTACGCAACTGTGCTCTTATGGTGATCAAATTTTGTAAGTGTGAGGGATATCTTTAAATGTTATTAATGATACGTATATTGATACATTGAAGGTTTTCTCAGAACATTATTATTCTATTTGTCTCTTGAAACGAAACTGAGATTGGGAAGTAAAAACTCAAAGATTACTGCATAGTCAGAAACAACCAGATAATATTCAATGTCCTAATTTGCATAAAAAATAATTTATTTGTCGACGAACGATTTAATTTTGAGGAATATTAGCAAAAAAATTGTACGTACGTGCGAAAATCGAATGGCTTCAAGAACATTGAATCATGATTTATCTGGTTCGAAATCAAATTTGCGCAGGTGTACAAGATAGTGATATTATGTTATATATGATATTAGATAAGTATATTTTTTTTCTAATTGCAGCATCGCGTTATCATGTAATTGATACTTTTAGCTCTCCAAATCTAATATTCTTGGAACACTGAATTACCTCATATACCGCCTTATTCTCACAAAACGCTTTAAATATGAGCAAAATTATCCGATTAAGAAGATTTTATAACGAATGAAAAAATGAAATTTCATAATGATCAATTCTAGCGTCGTATACGATGTATTGGAATGTGGCATGATTCCGACCTGTTTTATTTTTATTTGCACACGTGGGAAACGATACAAATGTATGCATGTTACGATATTTGCTTCACGGATGAACATTTAAGATAAATATAAAGTAAGTGATGCATCAGACGAGAAATTTTTATTAAAATTTTAGAATATATATGTATTTCCACGCAGAGAACATAGTTTGCAATTAAAATTATCTTCGTAATAATTTTCGCGTGCGAAGCAACATTTTTTTTTTAACTTTCACCGTTATTTTTATATGTTGTATTACATTCTACCATTTCAAAATTGTAGATTGTAATATTTCAAATCATATCATCATATATCAAATCAAATGTAGATTGTAATATATGGTTCTTCAAACATAACGCTCTACCTACGTAATTTACAGTGCTTTTTTTTCTTTTTTTCAAAATTGTGCTTTATCCTATGAATACTACGCATTATAAACACCGAAGAACAATAGGGACGATATAGGCTAGCGTGTTCTCTTTCATACGCGACCTTCGTAGTTTGTACGAGTACAATACACATTCTGTTGCTCTTTACGAACTGCAGAAGCCCGTGGGACCAAAGTGGTTACTCAGAATTTCCACGTTTTGCGATTACTACCTTTAAAATTCTAATCTACATGCGTGAAACATGAATGTTGTGACAAACCGTATATAGGATTGAGATAATGGGTAATCTTGGCCCGAGTATTTTGCAAGACGTATCTTTCATTACGCGACACGAGCTTATTCCAGTTCTTCCCCGTGAGGATTGACTCAGAGAATAACCAATTCCCGATAAGAAAAGAAAAATACATGCTTAGTCCGTTGATCTACATTTCTGTCATTCGTCAGTGTATCACCGAAGTCTTAATGTTAGAGGCAGTTTATATCTTTGTTTTGTAAGTGACGCAACTCAATTATATCTTTGCAAATATAAAGAATTATCTGCAAACGTGATTACACGTTGATTTGCTAATTAAATTTGCTTCACTGGGAAGTCGCATTGATCGATTTGAAAATCACAAAACAGAGAAAATTAATAATGTTAGAAACGCTGTTTTTGAAAATATACCTTGCAATTATGCAAACTACAAACTTATGGAGTAAGTCATTTATCTTTTAGAAGTTGGATATTAATCGTGTTTCTGACTAATGAACTTAAGAAAGCGAAACGCAGAGTTTGGCTTTTAAAAGACTCATTTAACGGGAAGTACCATAGGAATTCAAAAAGAAAAAATAAAACACAGTTAAGCGAAGAATCCAAAAGAATTCTACAAATTTCCTCATTCTCAGAGTGATTCGGTTCTCTGAGAACAGGATTTTTGCAATTATAATCATAGTGCGCAATATGTATGTAAGTTTATTCTTATAGACTTTAGCGCTTAGGAAATTTTATTGATCGAAGAGTTTGAAGAGTTTTTGCAGTTCTGTAAATGAGATAAATTTATGCCGGTAAAGAGTTAAGTTATTTTCCCGATTCTTCAAATGTAGTCGAGTAAATCGAGCTTAATAGAACTTGAGTATATTTCTTATTTCCTGTTTTATTGTGTTGAAGAAATGAAGTGCTATTATCAGTAAATCTGAGATCATGGTTTTATAACGTTCTTATAAAGTTTATTTCAAGTCTCAGGCTTTAATTATACTAACACAAATTTGAAGAAACATTAGTATTATGTGGTATGTATTATATAATATACTTGGTCTGTTATAATATGGCGAAGTATATTTACATATCACTCGTTTGGATAATTATAATAAAAGTTAATTTTGGGAAATAATTCGGAAAGTAATTACATTTTAAAGTCAGGAGAAGTTTTGATCCTATAACGTTGAAAAGCATTTAAGATAACATGTAACAGTGTAACAGTTTATGCAATAATTTATATGTTGTTTCAGTAAACTTTGATCTTAACTCACAATGTCTGTACTTTCATTTCTGTCTGCTACAAGTTACTGACTTAGCAGTTTTCTAAAAAGTTGCGTTTTCTCTATCCTTTTTTTTTCACTTTTAGCGTTTCGCGTTTACTATACTATCAATCTAATTTCTGTTACGGTTGCTATGTGCCGAGTAATTTTTACAAAACTGTTTCCATACAATTTACACATATGTACTCCAAATGAATATCCTCTTAAATTTCCTCTTAAATTTCAGGTGTATTAAATGTTACGTATTAAATTAGGATTACAAAAATTAATAATGTACTTGTATATCTACAGTGGCAGACAGAAGAAAGTTTAAAATTGATATTTGTATGCAACCAAAATTTTTGTTTGGTACTTCATCCAAATTAAAAGTTCGTCTGTTACGTTACATTAAATTATATCGTACATTCGCTTTTCTTGTCAATTATAATATATTTTTATAAAATTGTTCCGTTTGCCCCGTTGTATTCTTTAAAATTTGTCCCGTTCTAATATAAAGTAACTTTCTGTTTATGCGATTATAATCTATATAAAAAATGAGATTTGTACAAGTTAGCACGTTAATGGTATTGCTCTCTGGAAAGACAATCGCTCGAGAAAGAAAAGATTATTTATGCGAAGAACACTCATTTCTATGAATTTATTCAGCGTATAAATGAATTAACGCTTGTTTCAGATTCGTTTTTATGCCCATGATTTATATAAAATCGGAAACAATTCATTCATGTTTATTGCAATTCAAATATTCCAACATAAAACTACATTTTAACATTATTCGTTTCTAGTCGCACTATTTCAAAATACAATATTCCATTTGACAACACATGACAAAGAGAAATATAAGCGTCTTTAACCATGTTAGAAATGAAGCAGTGTCGATGTCCGTATCGTTGAAAACACATGACAAAGTCATTTTATAAGATTGATCGTCAACGCTTGAAGACCGATAAATTGCTTCCTGTTTATCATTTCTATGTGAGAAATCAAGATGATTTTCTCGTGTCTTCTTTTCAGAGTTGGAGTCGTCATACTAACTATAAGTAAGGATTTCCTAGTCGTACGTTTCTTCTCCAACAAACCTCTAATTGCACGGTATTTGGAAATCCAAACCTACCTGATGCTCTATTTTGTTAGCTGAGACAAGAAAGAACTAACCGTTCGCGGTCTCCATTCATCTTCGCGCAAGAACATCAGGTACCGTTGCGTCACACAAGTTACAGTTACGTGCAAGAATGTAGTTTAAACGTGTTTTATACCTACGTGTGTTCAAGTTTAAATGCCGTTACTTTAATTGGTATCCCTTATCGCCATTTCCACCCATTTTGATTTCTGCGAAATAGCGGATAAAAAAGGCAGAAGAAAGAAGAAAGTGAGTTCGCGTATAAGAAAAAATATCTGTGAGGACAGTAAACTCATTGTATCGGTTGGTGTTTCATTGTTTTTTAAGAAGCGACGTGAACTAGATTCGTACAATCTCTTGATTATTTCTTAGATGTTGAATTTTGCCAGCTCTCTTGTTCTAGATTTCTTCAATTTAGTCATTTGTGAACAGGACACTCTAAACTCTAATTAGGGCTTGGAGGACCAATTCAGCCATTCAGGGAGTTGATGAACTGTTTCTCCATAAGTGTCGAAACAGCTACTACCTACGGTACAACTTGAAAGAAGAGTAATTTGCTATTGCGCAAATCGGAAATCTTATACTAATGAAATGGAAAATATAATTTCGAAGAAAGTGTAATTATTTTAACATGGCGGTATAAGAATAACACAGTGTTATAAGAATTATGCAAGTTCATAACGTTTGTTGTAAATGTGTGAGTTTGTGTATAATAAGCTTATTTTCCATATGCATTATATATTCTACCCATACGTTAACTTCTACGGGAGTCACTAGCATTATACTATGGGCAATATCCTGTGACTTTGGCGCCATGTCCGTACTTCGATTTTGCGAATAAGATGTAATAAAAATTTATGTAATGTGCAATACATTTTTAAATGTATAATTTGGTCAGATAAAAATAAGACTCGAATGCGAATCGTCGTTAGTTCTAAGTTAAAAATGTCCCTCTTCCTCATCGGAGTTCTATTTTGAAATACAATTTTATTTCGGCAGCTACGCGGAAACGAAAAGGTAATAGATCCAATTGACCGCAGATTTTCTATTCGAACATCGTCTTCCTCAAACAGATCGCACAAACAATTTTATTATTTTTAACAGAGTGTATAAGCGAATAAAAGGTCGCTGATGTATCAGAATGCCACGAATGAAAATGTTTCAATGATCGTATTAACATGTGGTATTACGACATTTGATAGTAGATATGCGTGCGCAGAATTCGCGCTCTATAATCGGTTAATCACGAAAGTTGATCTAACGAGCTTGAAGGAAAATCTGCACGTGATCTCAGAATCAGACACATAAGTGATCTCTCAGCTGGTCGCGTTATCGCATTTCATCGGCCACGGACATACGTTATTCGTCACTGGTGCCTTTCTTAGCGGACGAAATGGGGAAGTTTTTCTCAATCAAGATTGAGAAATTGTCGAGAATCACGAATCCGACAAAAGAATAATTGTACGGAAGCTAGTTCAGTCTGATGTAAGATGGTAGCTCCAAAATTCATTCCGAACAATTAGGGCGGTTTAAGGCAGGCAGGCCTGATTTGTACAGCTTTATGCTTGCTATTCAAATATTTTGTTCTGTATCGAATTTTAATTACTGTGTAATGGTTAAATTAACGAATTTATATCTACTTTGTCATATTTTCTTTTTACTAACAGAATCTTTATTGTTATTTTTATGTAAATTATCATTATTTTTATTTTTATTAAAAATATATTAACATAATATTTTAACTTAATATTTTAACTTAATTCACGAAGTTTTTTCCTAAAAGTACTTGGCACAGGTTGTTTTAAAATCACATTGACCCAAATAAACGTGCAAAATCATTTTTGCCATGTATAATCATTATTCTATGCTATACGTGTATTACTGTAACCTCATCACTGTCAAGCCCAGCTATTAAAAGCACTAGCTAAATTCTGAACGCTTATCGCTTGTACTCAATGCGCTAAAAGTTCACTCGCACTAGACAAGTTCGTTTACCTTTATCATTGGCGACAAATAACTATACACCATTTATGTCATTACATTACATTTATTATCATTTCTTTTCAAGTACAATCTCTTAATCGACAATGTCTTATCAATTACATAAAGTATACGAAATGAAACAAAGTAAATGCATATCTGAAATAAATAATCATTAAATACTAAATAAATGCAATTAATACGGGACAATACTAATAGTAATTGATATTACGTAAAAGCTGATCTCTGTCCAAGTTTCTCTAATTGAGTCCAAAAGAATTATGAATTTGTAGAAAAATCCGTAGTCTAATCGTTAACTGTACGCATAGATGGATCTAATATCCTAGTTCCTCTGACATCATGTCATCGACGTTGCGTCTGAATCTGAATCCACCACCAATGCCGAAGCTGGGCGAGATTCTGCCGCCAGGACCGCGTTCAGCCTGGCTGTATCCCCTGATGAAGCCGTTCTTGTATTCACGCCCGATTTGGACACCCAAGTGTGGTTGAGCAGGCTGTCCGGGACGAACATTCAGTCCACCGTAAGCGTCCGCGTTCACTCCGTTTCTGTCGTAGACGCGTTGATGATAATCGACGTCCAAGGATGGGCGACGATCCGGTCCGCTCAATGGTTTCTGTCCATTGATAACGAGGGACCCTTGAGGGTCGGCGTGTCGTCGAAAACGAGGAGAGCCCTGAGAAAAAAAAATGTGGATTCACAGTTAACGAAGAACGGGACTAGAGCCTTTTTTCATGGAACATATTCGGGCTCGATAGGAAAAGGAATTTGAAACGGAGAGGTGGAACGGGAAAGTTCACGATATGATGGCTGTAAGGCAAGTTTCGAATATCGATACTTGATCGCAGTTGTGGAATAATATTCCATTAACTAGTAATTTCGGCAAATTGACAAGCTACAAATTTTTAGAATAGAAATGTTAAGTTTAAGATGTAGGGTTGGAAAATTTGTCAAAATTCTCAAATTCGTTCTATTATAGATTTTCATAGACAACTCTCGCTTAATGACATTTTTAAGTTGCATATTTGTAACCAAACCATACGCAGTTTTCAAATTGTTGCAGAGTTACAGATTTAAAAATTGTCATTTATTAAATGAAAGTACTAATTATCCAACTACTATCCTATTGTAATATTGTTTCAATCACATTTAGTGCTAATTTTTAAGTAGCAATTTTAAAATTAATTATATAGTAAAGTTCTTACGTAGTATTCTTCCACAGCTTCAGGTTCAATTTCTTGAGCAGCGGCGTATGCAGCCATGCAGAAGAGAGCCAGTACGATGAATTTCATTTTGGAAATTGTTTTTTTGATTCACTTGGAACTCTTTGATACAAGATCTCTGATGCTCTTGTTTTTAGAGCTGATCGATTTCTATACCACAATCGGCTGGAGCTTGCTCTTATATACCAATTTTGCGCTGAAGCTTTTTCCCTGTCCTCTTCGTGGCAATTCCAGCCGGGGGATCACCGTCGGTTCCTTATCCGCTTTTCTGTCTGTGTCTCTGCGATTGTCTCCGGGAATCCCACTCTTGGGTCATCGGAGGTCAATAATACGAGTGTACATTATGCGTATGTTCAGTTATTAATGGAGTTCGTTGCTTATGCGTTCGATTAGAATACAGATTAGATTATCATTCTTTATAACTTTCGATTACGTTCTTTATTTCATTTTTTTTTCTTTGGTATTGTTTGATCTCGATCGTTAGATAGATACCGATATCCGTATAATATAAGGAGAAAGAAGTCTTCGTAGAATATTTCCAATTTTGCAATGATGAAATTGATAAATTGGAAATTTTTATTTTTTTTTTTTTAATATTTTAATAGCCCCACAATAATTCGTTGGAACCTCCAATAATTTCTTAACGATACAATTACCAATAACATATATTTTGCAATAAATAATTCGAATCTTTAAAATGTCCCGTTATAAATTCATAAAATTTCTACGAAAAAATTACAAGTTTGTAGTGTTAAATTCGTTGCGTTCTTCGTCACTTTCTACGCAACTGTGCTCTTATGGTGATCAAATTTTGTAAGTGTGAGGGATATCTTTAAATGTTATTAATGATACGTATATTGATACATTGAAGGTTTTCTCAGAACATTATTATTCTATTTGTCTCTTGAAACGAAACTGAGATTGGGAAGTAAAAACTCAAAGATTACTGCATAGTCAGAAACAACCAGATAATATTCAATGTCCTAATTTGCATAAAAAATAATTTATTTGTCGACGAACGATTTAATTTTGAGGAATATTAGCAAAAAAATTGTACGTACGTGCGAAAATCGAATGGCTTCAAGAACATTGAATCATGATTTATCTGGTTCGAAATCAAATTTGCGCAGGTGTACAAGATAGTGATATTATGTTATATATGATATTAGATAAGTATATTTTTTTTCTAATTGCAGCATCGCGTTATCATGTAATTGATACTTTTAGCTCTCCAAATCTAATATTCTTGGAACACTGAATTACCTCATATACCGCCTTATTCTCACAAAACGCTTTAAATATGAGCAAAATTATCCGATTAAGAAGATTTTATAACGAATGAAAAAATGAAATTTCATAATGATCAATTCTAGCGTCGTATACGATGTATTGGAATGTGGCATGATTCCGACCTGTTTTATTTTTATTTGCACACGTGGGAAACGATACAAATGTATGCATGTTACGATATTTGCTTCACGGATGAACATTTAAGATAAATATAAAGTAAGTGATGCATCAGACGAGAAATTTTTATTAAAATTTTAGAATATATATGTATTTCCACGCAGAGAACATAGTTTGCAATTAAAATTATCTTCGTAATAATTTTCGCGTGCGAAGCAACATTTTTTTTTTAACTTTCACCGTTATTTTTATATGTTGTATTACATTCTACCATTTCAAAATTGTAGATTGTAATATTTCAAATCATATCATCATATATCAAATCAAATGTAGATTGTAATATATGGTTCTTCAAACATAACGCTCTACCTACGTAATTTACAGTGCTTTTTTTTCTTTTTTTCAAAATTGTGCTTTATCCTATGAATACTACGCATTATAAACACCGAAGAACAATAGGGACGATATAGGCTAGCGTGTTCTCTTTCATACGCGACCTTCGTAGTTTGTACGAGTACAATACACATTCTGTTGCTCTTTACGAACTGCAGAAGCCCGTGGGACCAAAGTGGTTACTCAGAATTTCCACGTTTTGCGATTACTACCTTTAAAATTCTAATCTACATGCGTGAAACATGAATGTTGTGACAAACCGTATATAGGATTGAGATAATGGGTAATCTTGGCCCGAGTATTTTGCAAGACGTATCTTTCATTACGCGACACGAGCTTATTCCAGTTCTTCCCCGTGAGGATTGACTCAGAGAATAACCAATTCCCGATAAGAAAAGAAAAATACATGCTTAGTCCGTTGATCTACATTTCTGTCATTCGTCAGTGTATCACCGAAGTCTTAATGTTAGAGGCAGTTTATATCTTTGTTTTGTAAGTGACGCAACTCAATTATATCTTTGCAAATATAAAGAATTATCTGCAAACGTGATTACACGTTGATTTGCTAATTAAATTTGCTTCACTGGGAAGTCGCATTGATCGATTTGAAAATCACAAAACAGAGAAAATTAATAATGTTAGAAACGCTGTTTTTGAAAATATACCTTGCAATTATGCAAACTACAAACTTATGGAGTAAGTCATTTATCTTTTAGAAGTTGGATATTAATCGTGTTTCTGACTAATGAACTTAAGAAAGCGAAACGCAGAGTTTGGCTTTTAAAAGACTCATTTAACGGGAAGTACCATAGGAATTCAAAAAGAAAAAATAAAACACAGTTAAGCGAAGAATCCAAAAGAATTCTACAAATTTCCTCATTCTCAGAGTGATTCGGTTCTCTGAGAACAGGATTTTTGCAATTATAATCATAGTGCGCAATATGTATGTAAGTTTATTCTTATAGACTTTAGCGCTTAGGAAATTTTATTGATCGAAGAGTTTGAAGAGTTTTTGCAGTTCTGTAAATGAGATAAATTTATGCCGGTAAAGAGTTAAGTTATTTTCCCGATTCTTCAAATGTAGTCGAGTAAATCGAGCTTAATAGAACTTGAGTATATTTCTTATTTCCTGTTTTATTGTGTTGAAGAAATGAAGTGCTATTATCAGTAAATCTGAGATCATGGTTTTATAACGTTCTTATAAAGTTTATTTCAAGTCTCAGGCTTTAATTATACTAACACAAATTTGAAGAAACATTAGTATTATGTGGTATGTATTATATAATATACTTGGTCTGTTATAATATGGCGAAGTATATTTACATATCACTCGTTTGGATAATTATAATAAAAGTTAATTTTGGGAAATAATTCGGAAAGTAATTACATTTTAAAGTCAGGAGAAGTTTTGATCCTATAACGTTGAAAAGCATTTAAGATAACATGTAACAGTGTAACAGTTTATGCAATAATTTATATGTTGTTTCAGTAAACTTTGATCTTAACTCACAATGTCTGTACTTTCATTTCTGTCTGCTACAAGTTACTGACTTAGCAGTTTTCTAAAAAGTTGCGTTTTCTCTATCCTTTTTTTTTCACTTTTAGCGTTTCGCGTTTACTATACTATCAATCTAATTTCTGTTACGGTTGCTATGTGCCGAGTAATTTTTACAAAACTGTTTCCATACAATTTACACATATGTACTCCAAATGAATATCCTCTTAAATTTCCTCTTAAATTTCAGGTGTATTAAATGTTACGTATTAAATTAGGACTACAAAAATTAATAATGTACTTGTATATCTACAGTGGCAGACAGAAGAAAGTTTAAAATTGATATTTGTATGCAACCAAAATTTTTGTTTGGTATTTCATCCAAATTAAAAGTTCGTCTGTTACGTTACATTAAATTATATCGTACATTCGCTTTTCTTGTCAATTATAATATATTTTTATAAAATTGTTCCGTTTGCCCCGTTGTATTCTTTAAAATTTGTCCCGTTCTAATATAAAGTAACTTTCTGCTTATGCGATTATAATCTATATAAAAAATGAGATTTGTACAAGTTAGCACGTTAATGGTATTGCTCTCTGGAAAGACAATCGCTCGAGAAAGAAAAGATTATTTATGCGAAGAACACTCATTTCTATGAATTTATTCAGCGTATAAATGAATTAACGCTTGTTTCAGATTCGTTTTTATGCCCATGATTTATATAAAATCGGAAACAATTCATTCACGTTTATTGCAATTCAAATATTCCAACATAAAACTACATTTTAACATTATTCGTTTCTAGTCGCACTATTTCAAAATACAATATTCCATTTGACAACACATGACAAAGAGAAATATAAGCGTCTTTAACCATGTTAGAAATGAAGCAGTATCGATGTCCGTATCGTTGAAAACACATGACAAAGTCATTTTATAAGATTGATCGTCAACGCTTGAAGACCGATAAATTGCTTCCTGTTTATCATTTCTATGTGAGAAATCAAGATGATTTTCTCGTGTCTTCTTTTCAGAGTTGGAGTCGTCATACTAACTATAAGTAAGGATTTCCTAGTCGTACGTTTCTTCTCCAACAAACCTCTAATTGCACGGTATTTGGAAATCCAAACCTACCTGATGCTCTATTTTGTTAGCTGAGACAAGAAAGAACTAACTGTTCACGGTCTCCATTCATCTTCGCGCAAGAACATCAGGTACCGTTGCGTCACACAAGGTACAGTTACGTGCAAGAATGTGGTTTAAACGTGTTTTCTACGTACGTGTGTTCAAGTTTAAATACCGTTACTTTAATTGGTATCCCTTATCGCCATTCCCACCCATTTTGATTTCTGCGAAAGAGCGGATGAAAAAGGCAGAAGAAAGAAGAAAGTGAGTTCGCGTATAAGAAAAAATATCTGTGAGGACAGTAGTCTCATTGTATCGGTTGGTGTTTCATTGTTTTTTAAGAAGCGACGTGAACTAGATTCGTACAATCTCTTGATTATTTCTTAGATGTTGAATTTTGCCAGCTCTCTTGTTCTAGATTTCTTCAATTTAGTCATTTGTGAACAGGACACTCTAAACTCTAATTAGGGCTTGGAGGACCAATTCAGCCATTCAGGGAGTTGATGAACTGTTTCTCCATAAGTGTCGAAACAGCTACTACCTACGGTACAACTTGAAAGAAGAGTAATTTGCTATTGCGCAAATCGGAAATCTTATACTAATGAAATGGAAAATATAATTTCGAAGAAAGTGTAATTATTTTAACATGGCGGTATAAGAATAACACAGTGTTATAAGAATTATGCAAGTTCATAACGTTTGTTGTAAATGTGTGAGTTTGTGTATAATAAGCTTATTTTCCATATGCATTATATATTCTACCCATACGTTAACTTCTACGGGAGTCACTAGCATTATACTATGGGCAATATCCTGTGACTTTGGCGCCATGTCCGTACTTCGATTTTGCGAATAAGATGTAATAAAAATTTATGTAATGTGCAATACATTTTTAAATGTATAATTTGGTCAGATAAAAATAAGACTCGAATGCGAATCGTCGTTAGTTCTAAGTTAAAAATGTCCCTCTTCCTCATCGGAGTTCTATTTTGAAATACAATTTTATTTCGGCAGCTACGCGGAAACGAAAAGGTAATAGATCCAATTGACCGCAGATTTTCTATTCGAACATCGTCTTCCTCAAACAGATCGCACAAACAATTTTATTATTTTTAACAGAGTGTATAAGCGAATAAAAGGTCGCTGATGTATCAGAATGCCACGAATGAAAATGTTTCAATGATCGTATTAACATGTGGTATCACGACATTTGATAGTAGATATGCGTGCGCAGAATTCGCGCTCTATAATCGGTTAATCACGAAAGTTGATCTAACGAGCTTGAAGGAAAATCTGCACGTGATCTTAGAATCAATCACATAAGTGATCTCTCAGCTGGTCGCGTTATCACATTTCATCGGCCACGGACATACGTTATTCGTCACTGGTGCCTTCTTTGCGGATGAAATGGGGAAGTTTTTCTCGATCAGGATTGAGAAATTGTCGAGAAGCACGAATCCGAGAAAAGAATAATTGTACAGGAGCTAGTTCAGTGTGATTTAAAATGGTAGCTCCAAAATTCATTATGAACAATTAGGGCGGTTTAAGGTAGATAAGCCTAATTTATACGGCTTTATACTTCTCTCGGTATCAGATAGCGGGTGGAGTATAAAAATTTACACTGTATATAGTATTTCATATACAGAAATTTAGTTGAACAAGAGTTTAATTATAAACATATTTTTGCGGATGTTCTTATCTCTGTAAACTTTGATTAGATATTTTTAAATAAATTAAAATCGGATTTATTCGAAATAAAAGGCATTTGTTGGTAAATTTCTATTTTATACCTTCAAAACTAAGAAGCAAATAATTTTGTGCTGCTAGGAGAATTTATGTAGGTAGAGTTAAATTATAAAGTTCTAGAAATTTTGTAAATTACGAAGAATTTTAAATGTACGAACTATAAATTTCTTCGGTATACTGGACATTTTTGGTGACTTTTGATATTTATTGAATCTCCATATATCGTGTATTAAATATATTTCCCATTAAAAAATTTTCTGCTTACTCACATGCATAAATATCCCCAGGCGACAATCCATAATTTTTTGGCTGGTAGAAGATCTTATGCTGTCTGTGAAACGTGTCAATAATAAAGTTGAAAATACGTAGGAGGGACAACGTATTACAACCATATTTTTCGATGTCTCTAGTCATTTTTTGTAAAATGCAATAATTATTTATTGTTAGAAATGTAAGGGAAGTGGCAGAAAATGAAATTTTTTTTTAACTCAGGACATTTTCAATAAAATCGAAAAAAAGATAAAAATCGAGAGAAATGCTTTCGACTAAAGAAAAATAAAGTGCAATGCGTGAGGTAATAATTCGCGGAACGGTGACCTACCGTGTTCGATAACTTATCTTCATGAGGTGATTGTTCGAATGGTATGATAAAATCAGTAAGATGTCAGCGATAACCGAGAAACGTTCCTACGAGCTTCATTCGAAATTTGTTTAGCGTACAATTTTCTTGTGAAATCCAAATTAATTCTTATGATTTTGTGTATTCGCATCACCCGTATCGTATAACATATATATGTTAATACATAACATACTTAACAACTTAATACGTATATAATATACATATGTATGTTGTTTTTAATAGAATTTTAGATCAAACTCCCGTGTAATTCCACGTGAAATTCCCATGAAAGAAGTATAGATATTTCAAATATAACCCATATCTGAAATTTTTATGATTTTGTAAAGCATTTCAATAGTATCATTAACCTTTTAAAAGCTCGTATCGATGTATATCTCACTTGCAAGCTCGAACGTGAAACAGCACCTATGGCAATAACAATGACGCAACAGAACACAGTCACGTGTATATCAGTGCTTTCCATTGGTCATCCTGCATCGAACCACTGCTTAGAAATTAAACTATGTTCGAATACGTAATGGCGTTTAAGATATTACGATATTGCATCATGACAAAGTGATTGCGTATGTCAAATATCTTTCTTTATAGCACTCTTTGTAACGTCAAGCTAAGTTATATATAAATTATTGGCTTGGAAAAAAATTTTTTTTTTTTTCGTGCTAGTATATCAGAGACCTAGTTTATTCTCTTACGAGCTGACACGTTTTAAACATTTTACGACGAAGTATTATCGTATTCTGCTTTCAAAGATTATCTTTGGAACTGTTTTAGAAATTCCAGAGTTAATTGTTTGATAAATTCTGTAAGTATTACGTTTGATTAATTTTCTCCGATAAGTTCTGTGCTTTTAATTTACTGGGTCTAAAATTAAGATACATCATATATTCTACTTCATTCTTAGATATACAAGATTTTACTAGTATTTGCTATTCAAATATTTTGGTTTGGATCGAATTTTATTTACTGTGTAATGGCTAAATTAGCGAATTTATATCTGTTTTTTTCATATTTTCTTTTTAGTAACAGAATCATTATTTTTATTTTTATTAAAAAGTAATGTTTTAACTTTATTCACGAAATTCTTTCCCAAAAGTACGCGGCACAGGTTGTTTTAAAATCACATTGATCCAAATAAACGAGCAAAATCGTTTTATTGCCGCGTATCCTCCGTTGTTCTATGCTATACGTGTATTCCAATAACTGTAACCTCATCACTGCCAAGCTCAGCTATCAAAAGCACTAGTTACATTCTAAACGCTTATCGCTTGTACTCAATGCGCTAAAAGTTCATTCGCACTCGACAAGTTCGTTTACCTTTATCATTGGCGACAAATAACTATACACCATTTATGTTATTACATTACATTTATTATCATTTCTTTTAAGTACAATCTCTTAATCGTCAATGTCTTATCAATTACATAAAGTATACGAAATGAAACAAAGTAAATGCATATCTGAAATAAATAATCATTAAATACTAAATAAATGCAATTAATACGGGACAATACTAATAGTAATTGATATTACGTAAAAGCTGATCTCTGTCCAAGTTTCTCTAATTGAGTCCAAAAGAATTATGAATTTGTAGAAAAATCCGTAGTCTAATCGTTAACTGTACGCATAGATGGATCTAATATCCTAGTTCCTCTGACATCATGTCATCGACGTTGCGTCTGAATCTGAATCCACCACCAATGCCGAAGCTGGGCGAGATTCTGCCGCCAGGACCGCGTTCAGCCTGGCCGTATCCCCTGATGAAGCCGTTCTTGTATTCACGCCCGATTTGGACACCCAAGTGTGGTTGAGCAGGCTGTCCGGGACGAATATTCAGTCCACCGTAAGCGTCCGCGTTCACTCCGTTTCTGTCGTAGACGCGTTGATGATAATCGACGTCCAAGGATGGGCGACGATCCGGTCCGCTCAATGGTTTCTGTCCATTGATAACGAGGGACCCTTGAGGGTCGGCGTGTCGTCGAAAACGAGGAGAGCCCTGAGAAAAAAAAATGTGGATTCACAGTTAACGAAGAACGGGACTAGAGCCTTTTTTCATGGAACATATTCGGGCTCGATAGGAAAAGGAATTTGAAACGGAGAGGTGGAACGGGAAAGTTTACGATATGATGGCTGTAAGGCAAGTTTCGAATATCGATACTTGATCGCAGTTGTGGAATAATATTCCATTAACTAGTAATTTCGGCAAATTGACAAGCTACAAATTTTTAGAATAGAAATGTTAAGTTTAAGATGTAGGGTTGGAAAATTTTTCAAAATTCTCATAGACAACTCTCGCTTAATGACATTTTTAAGTTGCATATTTGTAACCAAACCATACGCAGTTTTCAAATTGTTGCAGAGTTACAGATTTAAAAATTGTCATTTATTAAATGAAAGTACTAATTATCCAACTACTATCCTATTGTAATATTGTTTCAATCACATTTAGTGCTAATTTTTAAGTAGCAATTTTAAAATTAATTATATAGTAAAGTTCTTACGTAGTATTCTTCCACAGCTTCAGGTTCAATTTCTTGAGCAGCGGCGTATGCAGCCATGCAGAAGAGAGCCAGTACGATGAATTTCATTTTGGAAATTGTTTTTTTGATTCACTTGGAACTCTTTGACACAAGATCTCTGATGCTCTTGTTTTTAGAGCTGATCGATTTCTATACCACAATCGGCTGAAGCTTGCTCTTATATACCAATTTTGCGCTGAAGCTTTTTCCCTGTCTTCTTCGTGGCAATTCCAGCCGGGGGATCACCGTCGGTTCCTTATCCGCTTTTCTGTCTGTGTCTCTGCGATTGTCTCCGGGAATCCCACTCTTGGGTCATCGGAGGTCAATAATACGAGTGTACATTATGCGTATGTTCAGTTATTAATGGAGTTCGTTGCTTATGCGTTCGATTAGAATACAGATTAGATTATCATTCTTTATAACTTTCGATTACGTTCTTTATTTCATTTTTTTTTCTTTGGTATTGTTTGATCTCGATCGTTAGATAGATACCGATATCCGTATAATATAAGGAGAAAGAAGTCTTCGTAGAATATTTCCAATTTTGCAATGATGAAATTGATAAATTGGAAATTTTTATTTTTTTTTTTAATATTTTAATAGCCCCACAATAATTCGTTGGAACCTCCAATAATTTCTTAACGATACAATTACCAATAACATATATTTTGCAATAAATAATTCGAATCTTTAAAATGTCCCGTTATAAATTCATAAAATTTCTACGAAAAAATTACAAGTTTTTAGTGTTAAATTCGTTGCGTTCTTCGTCACTTTCTACACAACCGTGCTCTTATGGTGATCAAATTTTGTAAGTGTGAGGGATATCTTTAAATGTTATTAATGATACGTATATTGATACATTGAAGGTTTTCTCAGAACATTATTATCCTATTTGTCTCTTGAAACGAAACTGAGATTGGGAAGTAAAAACTCAAAGATTACTGCATAGTCAGAAACAACCAGATAATATTCAATGTCCTAATTTGCATAAAAAATAATTTATTTGTCGACGAACGATTTAATTTTGAGGAATATTAGCAAAAAAATTGTACGTACGTGCGAAAATCGAATGGCTTCAAGAACATTGAATCATGATTTATCTGGTTCGAAATCAAATTTGCGCAGATGTACAAGATAGTGCGGATTTAGATAAATATATTTTTTTTCTAATCGCAGCATCGCGTCATCATGTAATTGACACTTTTAGCCCTCCAAGTCTAATATTCTTGGAACACTGAATTACCTGATATACCGTCTTATTCTCACAAAACGCTTTAAATGCGAGCAAAATTATCCGATTAAGAAGATTTTATAAAGAATGAAAAAATGAAATTTCATAATGATCAATTCTAGCGTCGTATACGATGTATTGGAATGTGGCATGATTCCGACCTGTTTTATTTTTATTTGCACACGTGGGAAACGATACAAATGTATGCATGTTACGATATTTGCTTCACGGATGAACATTTAAGATAAATATACAGTAAGTCATCAGACGAGAAATTCTTATTAAAATTTTAGAATATATATGTATTTCCACGCAGAGAACATAGTTTGCAATTAAAATTATCTTCGTAATAATTTTCGCGTGCGAAGCAACATTTTTTTTTAACTTTCACCGTTATTTTTATATGCTGTATTACATTCTACCATTTCAAAATTGTAGATTGTAATATATCAAATCATATCATCATATATCAAATCAAATGTAGATTGTAATATATGGTACTTCAAACATAACGCTCTACCTACGTAATTTACAGTGCTTTTTTTCTTTTTTTCAAAATTGTGCTTTATCCTATGAATACTACGCATTATAAACACCGAAGAACAATAGGGACGATATAGGCTAGCGTGTTCTCTTTCATACGCGACCTTCGTAGTTCATACGAGTACAATGCACATTCTGTTGCTCTTTACGAGCTAGAGAAGCCCGTGGGGACCAAAGTGGTTACTCAGAATTTCCACGTTTTGCGATCACTACTTTTATAATTCTAATCTACAAGCGTGAAACATGAATGTTGTGACAATTGGTCTATAGAATCCTATATGTTATGTCAATCGACATAACGGTTAATCTTGGCCCGAGTATGATTTCTCAAGACATATCTTTCATTACATACCATAGGGTTATTCCAGTTCTTCCCCGTGAGGACTGACTCAGAAAATAACCAATTCCGTATAAGGAAAGAAAAATGCATCCATAGTCCGTTGATCATTTCTGTCATTCGTCAGTTTGTCACCGAAGTCTTAATGTTTGAGGCAGTTTATATCTTTGTCTTGTAAGTGACGCAACTCAATTATATCTTTGCAAATGTAGAGAATTATCTGCAAACGTAATTACACGTTAGTTTGCTAATTAAATTTGCGTCACTGGGAAGTCGCATTGATCGATTTGAAAACCACAAAACAGAGAAAACTAATAATGTTAGGAGCGCTGTTTCTGAAAATTTACCTTGCAATTATGCAAACTACGAACGTATGATGTAAGTCATTTATCTTTTAGAAGTTGGATATTAATCGTGTTTCTGACTAATGAACTTAAGAAAACGAAACGCAGAGTTTGCCTTTTAAAAGACTCATTTAACGGGAAGTACCACAGGAATTCAAAAAGGAAAAATAAAACAGCGTTAAGCGAAGAATCTTAAAGAATTCTACAAATTTTCTCATTTTCAGAGTGATTCGGTTCTCTGAGAATAGGATTTCTGCAATTATAATCATAGTGCGCAATATGTATGTAGTATCGGGAAGAAGGGCCTAAGGTAGTGACCTCACGTTTATACGACCGGATGAGTATGCGAGGTTAGGATCCCCTCCTCTGGGAAACTGCAAACTTAGGTTTGATGGTTTGTTCCGCTGGCAATAGTACCTGGGGCGAGTTTACAAGGGTAATGACGGTCGACGGGTACGACTTTACTGTCACCCTGCATGTTGTCTCGAATAAGGTAATGACAAGACACAGTCTACTATTAGGTACCGATTTTTTAGACCAGGTAGAGTTGCGAGTCAAACGGGGCGAGGTGACCTTTTTACGACTCGACGATCAGACCGACGGTCACGAGGACGCGCCGGATGTACTGAGGGTAAACGCGGTAGAACAAACCGACGAGATAGACTTGTCGCATGTACGAGAACCTCATTACCGTGAAGCCATCCGGGATATCATTAAAGGGTATAGGCCGGAGAAGAAGCGAGACGTCGGGATAACCGCAAAAATAGTTCTGAAAAGCGACAAACCGGTAGCGCGAAGACCGCGAAGACTGGCGCCGTCGGAAAGAAAGGAGGTAGACGATCTGATGGAAGCGTGGACAAACGAGGGTGTCATCAAACCGTCAGACTCGGAGTATGCGAGTCCGATAGTGGTAGTCCGAAAGAAAGATGGCTCCATCAGGGTTTGCGTCGATTTTCGTGAGCTTAACGAACTCATCGAGTGTCCACATTTTCCGTTGCCTTTAATTGAAGACGTTTTAGACGCGTTACAGGGCGCCTAGCTTTTTACGACGATAGATCTAAAAAATGAGTTTTTCCACGTAAGTCTAGACAAAGATAGCCAGAAGTATACTTCTTTTGTTACGCCAACGGGGCAATACGAATTTCTGAAGTTGCCGTTTGGTCTGAAAATTTCCCCTATTGTCTTCCAAAAGTATATATCGAAGATCTACAAAGAACTGATGGACAAGGGTATTGTCATCGTGTACATGAACGATATCATTGTCCTTGCAAAGAATTTAGAGGAGGCATGGGAACGCTTGCAAATGGTCGTAGAATTAACTGGGCAGTATGGGCTAGTCATAAATTGGAAAAAATGTCGTTTTATGCAGAGGGAAATCGAGTATTTGGGACGCATAGTCTCGGGAAACACCATAAAGCCGTCCGCTCATAAAACCAAGGCCGTTGCAAACTTTCCCAAGCCAACATCGGTTAGAAAAGTCCAGAGTTTCTTGGGACTTACGGGATATTTCCGAAAATTCATTAGAGGTTACGCGAAGATTGCCAAACCCTTAACCGGTCTGTTGAAAAAGGAGATAGACTTCAGGTTCGGGGATCGGGAATCAGAAGCTTTCGCAACCTTGAAAGCAGCGCTTACCAGCGGGCCTGTGTTAACACTTTATAGAATAGGCGCAGAGACCGAGTTGCATACGGCAAACTAGATCTAAACGACGGAAAATTCCATCCGGTCTACTTTGCTAGTGGAAAAACAACTCCTGCGGAAGCGAAGTACGCCAGCTACGAACTAGAGGTGCTAGCAATAGTAAAAGCGTTGAAAAGGTTCAGGGTATATCTGTTAGGTGTGCCGTTTACTATTGTTACGGATTGTCAAGCATTCGCCATGACGATGAGAAAGAAAGACTTGTGTGTGCGTGTGGCTAGATGGGCCTTGTTACTAGGCGAATTTAAGTATCAGGTGTGTCATCGGCCGGGGAAAAGTATACAGCATGTAGATGCTCTGAGTAGGAACCCCCTGCCGAGCACTATGTATGTAACGGAGAGTGAAGACGGGCTGATTGCACGGTCGAGAAGTGCACAGAACAAGGACATTGAAGTCCGTAGGATTTTGGACGCCGCAACGTCCAGTCAGGCCGATGGGTATGTAATAAGAAACAATATTTTGTATAAGGAGTGTAAGGACGATGCGCTAATAGTAGTACCGAAGGCGATGCAGGTTCAAGTAGTCAGGCAAGCGCACGAGCGTGGGCATTTCGGGGTCACCAAAACAGAAGCTATGGTCAAAAGGGACTCCTGGTTCAAGGGGCTACGCGAAAAGGTCGAACACGTGGTATCCAACTGTCTTGACTGTATCCTAACCGAACGAAAATTAGGTAAGCTAGAAGGGAACCTGCGAAATTACAAGAAAAGAAGAAAGAGGGCGAAACAGTACCTAAGGGGGGACCTTGTCGCCATAAAGAGAACACAGTTCTCAAGGTTAAAACTCGGGGGCAGATTTTTGGGTCCGTACCGGATAGTGCGAGCCATGCGGAATGACCGCTACACCGTGGAGAAAGTAGAGGAGCATGAGGGACCCGCGCACACCTCGACGACTGCCGATTTCATGAAGCCTTGGGTCCTGAACGCCGAAGATGACGCATCCGACGATGGCGAGAATGAACACAACATCTGAGGGCAGATGTTACTGCAGGATGGCCGAGTATAGTATCGGGGAGAAGGGCCTAAGAAACGTCGAGCCAACTATAGACAATGTCGCGAGAGCCGAGGCGCTGTTGGCTCTATCAATGCGTTATCGGGTCCTTCAAATAAATAGCTTCGCCGAAAAGGCCTACGTGACCCTGGCTACGAGCGTCCGCGGAACACGCGTGCGGTGGGACTAGCAAAAGACAAAAGAATTTTTTTTTTTATTTATTTGTTAAATTACAATTTGTTAAATTACAATCAATTCTCGCGTTGAGAATTTTCAGTAATAAAGACAAAAGAATGCTACAACGGCCAGAGAGTCAGTTGAGAAGCAGAGTATGAGTTGAGCGGACACAGAGTGTGAATCGACGTGCGACGATATTATAGTCGGTTCTTTTGTTGTTGAATATCACTTCTTAAAATACATTAAACTTTGAACCTACCATCATTACTTGTCCTTACTCTAAGAATCCATCAGTTACTACATGTATGATGTAATGTTCTTATAGACTTTAGCGCTTAGGAAATTTTATTGATCGAAGAATTTGAAGAGTTTTTGCAGTTCTGTAAATGAGATAAATTTATGCTGGTAAAAAGCTAAGTTATTTTCCCGATTCTTCAAATGTAGTCGAGTAAATCGAGCTTAATAGAACTTGAGTATATTTCTTATTTCCTGTTTTATTGTGTTGAAGAAATTTGTTGGATAAGTTAGATCTTTTGGAATCTTTAAAATTATGACGAAATGTTAGAATCACGTATGAATGAAATTGCAAGCTACGTTTTACGTTACATTGTTCGAGAAACTACCGCAATATTAAAGTCTTGTTTGACAGAAATCGAATGCCTGTTTCTTGTGCAATAGCATTTGACGTTTGAAGGAATGATTGAACGTAATAACCGTGATCTTTCTGCAGCAGGAGGTGGAATAAATTTCAACTAACGTGTTATTAGATAATTAAGAACGTTGTATTGAAACTGGCAATTATCTTGAAGCTTGGATAGTTGAATTGAAATTCGAACATCACATTAAAATTTGGCAATAAGACGATGTTAGGCAAACTGAATCATCGAGCAAAATTTTGTGAAATTTCACGCTTGAGTTTCTTTCTTGTGAATTTTCATCTCTCTTGTAACAAATTTCAAATATTTAACGCAACAAGGAACTGTATAACTTAGTCGCGATATCGATAAGTATTCCAGAATTCTTACGAGATTCGTTGTAAGCGCAAAACGGTAAAAATGGATCCAGTTTGCCTACGAAGTGTTAATATCTAATTTTTTCTTTTTTTTTTTTTTTTCCAAGACGAGGTTACATCGGCCAATATCGTAACACATGCATTTTCTTGATTATGTGCAGATGAATTTTCTACTAACACAGTTCACAGCACTGATATTGGCTGGGTTTTTGAGAACGTTTCTTAGTCCAGTTGCCGTGACAGCAGCCACCAGACATGTATTTGGTCTCGTCATCGGCCTTGCGCTTGGATATTTCTGCTTCGGCAGGTAAACAGATCTACGTAAATAAAGAGAAATCAATTAGTTGAGAAAAGTGTCGTATCTCTGATAAGCATGATAGTGTTGTGCAAAAAGGCCATTTTATACACTCATGCTATTGTACAAGATGTCCCATGATTAATTGATACATTAGAAACTTTATTCATTGATACTTATCTTAAGTTAGATGTAATACCTTCTCATGGTACGAACAGTAGCGATTCTATGTATTAAATTTAGAGAAATCAAAATAATTACCCATCTATATCGAAAAATTCGATATAGGAATGATTTTTTGTTAAATATACGATTTGAAGAAGTGTCGAGATATTTATATCTGAATGATTACAATTAATTGTTTCCCCGAACATTGTGTGATTTTCTTCCAACCTTCTAATTATAATATCTGGATCTTTATACATATTATAAACATATTATATGAAAATAACTAGACTGAGGATTTTTATACAAATTTATTCTTCTATGAACTATCAACTGCAGAAATAAAATTCCAATAGAAATCTGTTCCACCTATTAAAAATTATAACAAGAACTCAATTTTGAATACATTTTATATATCTTCCTGTTTGAATTTTGCATAAGTGCATGAAAATTCACGATCTAATAATTATATGCTATGTTAAAGATACGTACGTTAAAATGATCTTCGCTTGAAATAAGTCTTTATTTAGAAAACATTATAAAATACATTTATTATATTAATTAAAAGTGGACATATCCTGTACAGTAGAATTAACTGTATAGATTAGTGCATGAGACTAAAAAGAAAGAAGAAAAAAAGATAAACGGAAAAGAATGTTTGTAGCATCCTGAGTACCCCCTCTATATTTAACCACCTTGCTTCATTAAAAAAGAAAACTCGTATCTTTTCAGGCAGGCGATTCACCTTGCAGGCCTCCCAGCCTTATGTTACATAGCAATGCGCACACAAAATCCTCGTAATATACAGAGGCAAGTTATTTACATCGATATTTTCATTATAATTATAACTATGTGGCACATTGATTCGTTTCATTAGTCACTATAGATTTCATATCCTATGAAAGCTTTGCGCAGCTTGATAAAGTACTATTCCCCGATGAAAAATATTTTTCTTGAAAAATTATCCCACTAACCACGAAAATATGTGAATTATGTTGAAATATGTGATTTAGCAAAGTGTAAGATTTACTGTGAAGATTTATTTTCTACGGTTTACTTAGAATTCCCTCGCTTGTCCTTTGAACACTATAAAATATCGACTAGAAACGTAAGTATTCTACAAATACAAGTTTCTGTCCCGTTTTACACGTTATCAATTTAGAGCATGTAAATACGGTGCAATTTCTTTCCAGAAATAATAAATTTCTCAGAATAAATTTCAGATCTTTTTGTATCGCGTAATAAAACTAACACAATGGAAACATAAATGTGCCTTTACAAAATTTATAATTTCTCGTAATAATACTTCGTAGATAATAATAATCCAAAAACATCTTTTTATTATACTCTTTGTAGTTTGAACAATAATTACGAACCTATATTTATATCGAAATTTATCTAAAACTTTATATATCTCTCTTAACATGTATCACAGTGACGAGCCTATAAATAAAGAAATACCTAATAATTTAACTAATTTTATTATGAGAAGTTCTATTGTTCAAGAGAAACAGTTAAGCGATTTCAAACAGAACAAGCGTCGAACCGTTTAGTATCAGGCATATCCTATAATTTGTATAAAAAAAAATACTCTACTTATTATATACTTTATACATAAAAAAATAATCTCTTGTAAATTCGACTAGTTCTACCATCGAATAATTTACTTCTTACTTTTTATATAATACAACATTTAAATGTATCTTTCTTGTTCTTTAAAACTCTAGATATAGATCACTAGATATAGAACTACTCATAAATTTTAATTTCAACTAGTGATTAGTAAACTGCGCATGTTTTATGAAAAACCGAAACGTTTATTAACACAACTACAAAAATAGGAACATCGTTACTTGTATATAATAATAAGATATAATAAGATAATTTTTATTACAAGTTATAAATAGTCGTTAAATGTTAAAGGCCGAAGTGTTTCCACGTTTACTCTCATTATCACGGTCAATGATTGTTCTTTGAACTTAACAACTCATCTTGGTAATACGTTTCAGAGTTGTGTTAACAACGGCGATGCTCTACTTATCTTGCGTGCATTACCATCGACAGATGTACAATTATGGCTCGTACACACTCGATATCACTGGTAAGCAGACACGTGCGTCACCTTCGCTAAATAATTAATATCTTTTTCTTATTGATATGTTGTCGAATACAAGAGTTACAGTATATTTATCGCATGTTTTGCTAAGCGAATATTTTAGTTACGCTGACTTGTGTCATTCGACGTGTGACTGATCAAAACTTATGTATATTAAAGAATTATTAGCTACGCGATCGTGCAAAAGATATTATTTAAGTCCCTTGACATTTACCGTAACTTTTAAGTTATCGTAAATGTCGCATTGTATTCTTGTTTTGTATGATCAAATTGTTTTCTAATTCGTACATTGTATCGTTTCTATCGTACGAACGTTATCGTACGATTATTAGAAAATTTACAACCAACCAACCAACCAATTAGAATGTTTACAACGAACAATAACAACCTCGCTGGTTAATTTAATGTTACTTGTTAAATTTTCCTTTTCTAATTTTACTTTTACTTTGTAACTTATCGTAATATAGGAATTACACTTTATATAAAAATTATGTCTCAGTAAATATATAACGTATAACAGGAATATACCACAGGAACGTACGTGGTTTATAAAAAATATGTATTTCTATATAAAGATCTCGTTACATCGTGTACATTTCAGGGCCACTTATGGTGATAACGCAGAAAGTGACCAGCCTTGCGTACAGCATACATGATGGGTTAACGCGACGTGAAGAGGAACTCACGCCAACGCAACGTTATCAAGCCGTGAAGTGAGTTGACGTCTTCGTTAACCGGTCGTTTATTCCACAACATTAATTATATAATATGCAACGCAACACACCCAGAAGAACACATCTTCCACACTACATACGCATCAACATAGCTGAATCACATATCTATTCAAATGATGATATCGCTTGCGCTCCGGATAATTCTTACATTTATCATTTTATTTCCTTTGCTGTCTGTGGTCAAACCCAACCTGTTATATGCATGGCTTATTTTAGAAAGATGCCGACGACGTTAGAGTACTTCAGCTACGTCTTCCATTTTCAAGCGTTGATGGCTGGGCCGGTGATATTTTATCGTGATTACATCGATTTTATTCATGGACGTAATCTAACTGGAGCAAGAGCTTTGACGGTTAGAGTTTTGTTCAATCATCCTTTTTTTTTTGTGTTTATACGCTCTCGATAACAACAGCGACAAAAAAAAAAAAAAAAAAAAGAAAAAAGGAATAAAGATCATAACACGGAGTTTTGATATTTTTTATTCTTTTTAAGGGCTGTGATAAAAATTCCGCTCACTACGACGAGATAGTCCTGGAACCGTCTCCGACACCGGTCGTAATAAAAAAGGTCATAGTGAGCTTATTGTGCGCGGCTATGTTCGTGACTTTCATTCCAACATACCCGATTCAGAAGCTAAAAGGTTCGAGTCATATATTGTCTCTTTAATATTTATTGTCGCCACGTCAGAGCGCTGACGAGACTTTACTTTATTTACAGACGATGACTTCCTCGAGAATACCACGGTGTTTTATAAAATGTGGTTCCTGATGGTGACCACTATGCTAGTTCGCTTTAAATACTATCACGCGTGGATCTTCGCCGATGCCATTTGCAATAATTCCGGGATTGGGTTCAACGGTTATGACAAGAATGGCGAACCCAAATGGGATCTAGCTTCCAATGTTGATGTTTATGGGTTTGAGGTAAATTTTTCGAAATGAATACGATTATTTTAGAGATAAATCTATATATATCTATACATACTCAGATAAAGATCGCGGTAAGCGTCGGTATGTTTGGGGTAATCTCGAGAACAGATTTTGATGCGGTTCTCACCAATTTAAAGAGCGTTTCTCGAGCAAGGTTTAGGTATGTGAAACATTATCCTATGATTAAACGAGTCGCTTTTACGATATAGCGAGGCAATACGAACCCGACTGCGAGCAATGTCTTTCTCTTTTCAAAGTATGTTATGTCAGAAGCATCACGATTTCATTGTATTCATTGAGCGGTGTTGATTCACGTTTACCAAGCCAATAGAAATTTCATTAAGCATATTATTAAAAATGCTTATATAAGGTCCCAGGAAAAAATTGGCATATCAATTAGTTATAAATAAAACTTGATGTGATTTGCACACGTATATCTAATTCAGTTGATTTATTTTTGAATTTGAAATAAAAATATTCTAAGCAAATTTACATCACTATTTTTTTTATAGAATCTTTAATACGTACTATATAGCAGTGACGACATCACTTAGATTGAATCGATCGAGCTCGTAATAGAAGTTATGATCTAAGTTTAAGGTTACTGATCCGTACTATTGTGTTTCATAATTTATTGATTTATTATTGTTGTATGATCCAAACGAATCAAAATCTATGCAACAGTTGTACTTTTCAGATGTCTCTGAATATGAGGGACAGTATCGAACACTGGAATAAAGGAACCAATAGGTGGCTTAGGTCGATTGTATATGAAAGGACACAGTACAATAAACTTCTGTTCACGTACGCTCTTTCTGCCTTATGGCATGGTTTTTACCCCGGTTACTATTTAACATTCGCCAATGGAGCCTTTTTTACCATGGTGTCACGCATTGTAAGTAAAACTAGTAATAATATCGAATTTGATTTGCTATATGTTTTTAATCATTGAAAAGAACAAATATTTTGTTAATCATTAATTGATCATTGACCAACCTTTACTATCAAACAGACTCGTCGTAACATACGACCATACTTCCTAGGGTCCAAGGGGATGAAGTTCCTATACGATGCGCTTACGTTCACTACAACGCGAGTCTTAATGGCCTATATGACATTCAGCTTTATACTCTTGGAATTTGTACCAAGTGTGAAAATGTACCTGTAAGTAATAATAAATTCATTTTTCTTTTTACGTACCACTTCTTTGGTCGTATTCATAAAAATCCAGTCTACTTATAATATACATACGTAATCAGAAGGAAATTCTAATATAACACGCAATATGTTTCTCTTTTTCAGGTATGTATACCTGATTCCACATATAATCGGTTTAACTTTACTCGTGATCGCACCACGTCTTCCGAAAATTCCGTCGCACAAGAAAGTAACTGAAAAGGAATCGAAAACTTCTCAGGAATTAATCAACGGAACTGCGCGTAAATCCATGTGAATTTTAGATGTGGCCAAAAAAAAAAAAAAATGACGATCACACAAGAGATACATATTTTTTATGAATGTTTTAATATACGTATAAATATTATGTATATATTATATATACACGCACATATATACGTACAATATTTATTGTTACGACATGTTACTGGTACAAATTCTATGTCGAGCGTGTGAAAAGTATATTTGTTTTATATAACGTGAATGAGTAATCATATATTTATATCAATGCCCAGTGCATATGCTGAGAAGTTGGCACCCAGCTGTTTCGCAGTTTTACCGGAAAACAGACGACATCGCGGGTGATATAGTAAATAATATTTAATCGATAGTCTTCTGTAATATTATCATATTTCTTGTTCTTTTTTCCCCTCTGCAATGTTTATCGAAAGAGTGGTTGACAGATTATGACGTTCCAACAGAACACAGATATGATTTTAATTCTAAGCGATTACTAGTAATTTTTGCAGTTTTATACATTTAGCGTGCGTAATGATACGATGATTGTAAACGAACTACTAGGGAATATAATCTCTAGTTTATACAAACGCGCTTCGATTTATCCAAAACGCCCAGTTTTACTCAGGATGCTAGAATATGCGTAAGATATTCTTTGGCGTTCGTCAATATTGACGATGCTACGAAAAATGCCCGAGTACCCTAGACGTCGCAGTCGCGAAATTATTACACGATGCAGCGAGGGAGAAGACTTAATCTACAGCACCCTCAAGCGTCTTTGCTTTTTATTCGCATGATTAATTTTAAACTAAATTCATAAGTTTATTTATGAAACGTTACCTCCGAACATCTTTATTGATATTAATAACAAGTGTCGAGATAAAATCCAATTACAAACAAATTATACGATACTCAACTGCTAAAATGTGAATGTTACGTAAGTATGAAATCACATTTATAATGTAAATTTATTAAATTTACAAACATCTTCCTCGATTGTCGCACCGTTTTGATTACGTTAAATAGATCAAACCCTAACTTCTGTTCTTTTGTAACAACTTCTAATACATACCGATAATTAACCATAGACAAACCCAATTAACCATAGATTTTTTAAGAAAATCATAAAAGTGCGATATTATGTATAAGTTTTATTAGAACCACTATCGGTTAATTATAAATTTTATACGAAAGATAAGATGCAAATATACCAACACAGTAGCCGGGTGAAATCTGATTAAGTGACGTTATCATTGCGCCCCACGTGCCTGCGTATCCTCAAATAACTATAGCCATAATTCGAATGTTCACTAACGTTTTGCGCGAGTATTTTCATTCGTCGCCTAATGGAATATCGTCCTTATAATCGGGTAAAGGGAAGCACCGAAACTGACTGCACCCCCGAAGCCCTATTACACACGGGGTGGCAGCGGCCACTTAGCTAGCAAAATAGTCAGTGCGATCATCGCGAGCGATCCGCGACGATCCCACGATCGTGAGCTCCGATAGAGATTCTCGAGTAGCGTCCTCTTAATCCAAGAAAGCATGGTAAAATTTCTGTTAATTGTTCGAATCGTGGATGTGCAAAGGACAGTGAAACATTATGGATTCGAGTTTTAAAAGACCAAAAAGAAAAATAATAGAAATAGAGAGGATTCGTGTGGTATAAAGGATCTAATGTGCTCATAAAGAAAAGAATGTTAAATAAAAATGCTGAATAAACAAAAATTGAACTAAGTGGTGATCTTTACACGTTGTGAATCTTTTCGGGGAAAAATGTTTGACCTTTGCACAACCAGGAATACAGTGTTTTCTTAAACGATTTAATTTACCGAGGAGTTATTGCTCGTTCGATCATCGGAGAAATTGTTATGAAATTGTTTTTTTGTCCCATTGTATAAGATTCTAAGTACGAGGTTTCATTTCTGGTTGTTAATGGAGAACTGTATGTGCTTTTGTACACTACTAGAAAGTAATCGAAGAACGTTTGAATTCTGGCATGAAACGATAATTATAAACATGTAGGCACTCACGCTTTGAAAAGAAAGTACAATGGTATAAAATAAATCCAATTTCTTAAAATACGTTCATCTTGTCAAACTTCATTGAAATCCAATCCAAATTTATTTTTCGCTATCGTAACTAGTTGCTTATTAACTCGCTCACAAAAGTTAATATCGTTGCTGCAATATCAGAGTAATTATATTAGAATTTCAATGGTCTTTATATTCAAAAATACGCGAGAAATAGGCTTACATTTACTTGCTTTACTTCTATTCCAATTTTTTATCTTATGTGTTTATATTTTATAATACTCGTTGAATCTTCACTTGCTAAAGCTCAATGAAAGGGGTAACGGACTTTCGCTCAAAGAAACAAAGATCTCCCTGAAGATCTATTTCGAAATAAACCTCTCACAAGGTTTCAAATGTTCGATAAAATTGAAAAATGTAACTTAAACAGACGTTAAAACAATGATAGAAAATTTCTTTCAAGTTTCATTTCAGTTAGTATAGATATGCATACGAAATGTACGACATAAACCACGTGCAGCTAAGTTAAGAGGATTACGTTGTAGTATCTAATAATTGGCTTGTTTGCGAAAAACTGCTTAAAGTTCGATTATCTATGACGAAAATGCAGTAATCGGAGGAAGTCGTCATCGTGGAATTATATTATTTAACGAGATAACTTACTTTGTAGACACCTATTAAATACAATACAATAGAATGAAATTTAAATAGAAGGAACGTCTTATTGCCACCTGACGCAGTTTATTATAACTTTGCCAGTGTGTTTTACAAGTAAAAATAAAACTAAAACCTACAAAAGTTAGGCTCAGGTACTTTCTGTAGCCGCTGCATACGCATATTTAAACATAAATATTTAACCCGAGTCATCAAATCCGATACATTTGTGCTCTTTCTACTTCATAGCTCCAGAATCCACGAGCATTCGAAACATTAAACCAATTTTTAATTAAACATTTCGAGAATTTACCAAGCTATACGCAGCCAAGGAGAAAAGTTTCACAGCTATCGAAATCAACGAGACGGTAAAATAAAAAATGGGTTTACAGCATTTGGCAACGATGGTGAAAGTGGGTTATGCTCTGATGATATTTACCCTGTTGATGATGATGTGGGCGTCCTTGGTTCGGATGCACGAGCTTCCGGTCCAATATCCACCGTGTTTCTTCAACCCTCTTTGCACTTGTTCGAAAGCCATCCCGGATTTGGGTATCGTCACCTGTTACAACGTGCCGATGCCGCGGATACCTCAGCCGATAAATTCCTCCAAAGTGTTCATGCTGCAGTTGGAGAACAACGGATTGATGTTTCTTCAGCCACAGTTTCTTATGAACACAGGTAAGAAGGAATTTACAAACGACGATGGCGTACGAATTAAAATTGTAAGAGACCGTATTATTAAAAGATTTTGAAGAAAGAGTACATTTCATATAAGTGACGTTTAACAAAGAATAATTTTTTATCGCGAATAACATTGAATAAACGATAATTTCTCATATAAAACTTTCGATATGCAATAATAAAGAGGAAGAGTCGAAGTATTCGAGATTCTGGCGATTTGGGTTATTACAACTTTCAAATATTCTGTATGTATAGTCACTGTTTTCCAACGACCAATCGACATTCAAACTTGTAAGAAAAATGAAAAGAATGCCAAAACCAAATAAAATGTAATTCGCTAATGTAAAAAAGAAGTGATTCTTCCTATACGGAAACTTAAAAAATAGTAATATCCCTCGGAAAAATAAAATGCCAAGTAATTTCCTCATATCGTTAACATTAACTCGCTTATGTATGCTAGAATGCACTTAAAAGGGGATTTCGAAGAGATCGTTGATCAAGGGAAGAATGAAATAGGGGTTGAGGGGCAATGACCGTATGTCACGAATAATTCCTTGCATCATCGATTACGTTACGTTACATATACATATGTATATATACATAGGATGTGTGGCAGTTCAGTTTCACATGAAAGTCATTCCTCTACCTCTCAGGTCTGTACAATCTACGGATCAAACATAATCCCCTGGCCGACATCCCGGACGAAGCTTTCCTAGGGCTTGAGAGATCGTTATGGGAGCTCGAATTACCCTACAATCGCCTAGAGAAGGTTCCCAGCAGGTCGTTCAGACATTTGCAGAAATTGCAATTTCTCGATCTGACAGGTATCTTTGGAATTTTCTTTAACGTAGTAGAATTCCATTTATCCGAACTTGTCGGGAAATGAACGATTCGTATAATTGGATTTGACAAATTTCTATTATAAATTCGTAGAAAATATAACGGTTTATGTTCAAATAAGTAAATTTAATCGGTAGGGATTGGTTTCATTAGGAAGAAAGTAAAATTCCGTTCCAATAAAGGAGAGAAGTTCGTAACAATTTAGTTTCATCGTATCCTTATTGTCATCTTGAAAAATTGGATGATAACGTGGTTCGATAAAACGCTCCAGCTTTGACGAATCATCGAATCACTAAGGAACGATTCATTAGTAGATAACATAATCGTAACAAGCACTTTATGTATATTGATATCTTAAAATGTGAAAGATTATTGTCATCGTACTTGAAATCAAAAGTGAAATTAAGTGGATGTAGGATGAATTACATGGATATAAGATTGCATTGTAAAAATTAGATGCTGAGATTTCTGATTCACGATCAGAAATATGAAAGAAAGAAAAGCGAAAGGGACGAGTGAATTAATGGTAGAAATTGTATTAGTTTCGTAGCTTAATTGAATCAAACTCAAAGATTATTCTTGATCCTAAATAAAATCCTAAAATTCTTCTACCTAAAATTGTTTCTCTTTCAAATTTTGACATATGGTTCTGACATACCAGAGTATACTTAATAATATTATTTTAATATAATCTTTAATTACGTATTAATTACTAAAACATCGTATCGTACATTTGGAATGAAACAATTCTGAAAACTAAATGAAAGCTACCACTTGTTCTGCAGGTAACAAAATATCAAAGATCACGCCGGATAATTGGCGTGGTCTTGAGAATTCTTTGCAAAAACTGCGATTGGGACGAAACGCGATCGACAAACTTCCGGCGGATGCATTCGCGGGCCTCACTTACTTGGACATGCTCGATTTACGCGAAAATAATCTGAAAGAAATCGATCCTTCCGTGTTCAGAGATGGCATGGCGCATCTGATATATCTGTACCTGAATGGAAATCAATTGACCCATATTCCCTATGCGCAATTGTCGTCTCTGAAGCGTATGAAGGTGTTGGATCTTAGTTACAACAGAATATCGAAGATGTTAAACCAGCAACAGGAGTCGGAAATCAGAGGGCTGCAGTTGTCCCTGGATATACTGCGATTGGATTATAATCAAATCGAAACTCTGATATCTGGTGATTTCCAGCATTTTCATAAAGTTAACCGAACTTATCTCGATGGTAATCCTTTAACTATGGTACAGGTAAGATTTTCCAAATATTATAATTTATATTTGCCTTCTAAAAATTATAATTAAAATAATTAGCTAAAAATGTTTCTCGGATAGAAAAATCACAGTCCAGTGATCTTTTAAATCTGAATTTTTCAATGTTTGTAATACGTTTACAGAAACTAAAATTCTTGACAAAATAAAAAACTCACGATACTTGATATTCGTGAATTTTTTATTGTCGACCATTTATTATCGATTCGCTGGAATGCCAAATGATAGAAGTTTCGCTCGCAATAAATATTACAATTTAATACGTATGTTACGTAGTGTAATGAAATGTTCAAGGCTAGGAGAAAATATTGAACTATGTGTTTTAGGAGGGTACGTTCAGGGATTCGAGAATACGGGAACTTTATTTCAGTGATTGCGATCTAATGGAGGTGAATTCTCCTGATTTGGCTGGCTTGGAGACGTCCCTGGAATTATTGGATCTCTCCGGGAATAATATCACTTCTCTCTCGAGTCCTATCTTCCAAGAATACGATTTTTTACGTACTTTGATCTTCCGTGAGAACAAGATTCAAACGTTTTCGCCAGGTAAGATGAAAGACGATGACGTTACGACGATGATTTATTAATTCCATCGATCTTCCAATTTTACTTCAAAGATTTAAAACAACCCGCCTTAGCAAATATGATTATTTTCTTTCCTTTTTTGTTCTTTCTTACAAAAATCTAAAGTTTCGAATTTCAATGTCCCGAATCGAATATTAGCCATTTTCTAAATTAATAGTTTACGTTAATCGACATCTTATTCTACATGTTATTAGCCGAGGTATTCAATGGTTTCCAATATTCTCTGTACAATCTGGACCTGAGCGGCAGAGAAAACAGCGTGGTGTCCCTTCAGGATTTACGACAAATGCGGAACATGCGGTTCCTTTCAATCTCGCGAATGCCACAATCAACGTTATCGTCGGACGATTTTATGGAATACGGAATGGACATCAAGGAACTTCGTATAGTCCAAAGCAACCTGAATACCATCAAGGCTCATGCTTTCATGCACGTTCGCGGAATCAAGTATTTGGACTTCTCGGAGAACTCGATATCCTCGATAGAAGACGAAGCTTTCTCCGAGGTAATTTCAACGTTAAACGTTCGTCGTAATTTTTATGTTTTGACGTAAAATTTTTTTTATCGAGGTCGTAGAGTTTCAGAAAAATACAATATATATGATAATCACTAAATTAACATTAAATTTTTCCAGTCGAAATCGTCGAATTTCAGTGAGATAAAGTACGGACGAGTGCCATTTAATTTTAGTTCAAAGATTAAAAAAAAAAACCGTCTTATCGAGTACGATTATTCTCTTTCCTTTTTCGTTCTTTCTTACAAATATCTGAAGTTTCGTTGTATCCATCAATCGTCATCGTATCAGTGTCATAAAAATTGGAAGATTGTTATACTGTATTTTCGATAACAACGTTCTTTCTGTTTCTTACTATTTCGTGCGAGAAAGGAGCGATTTCTCAACCGAGCAACCATACAAAACCGTAATACATTTGATCAATGAGAATCAGCAATTTACCTTAATATGTTAATTAAACTAGATTCGAACCGCATTCCCGATTCACCGAAGGCCTTGATAGCCGCAGATAATTCCAATAAAACAGGCTTCTATAAAGATCCATCGTCGCAGCGAGTACTTGACCTATTCACGAATATACACGGTGGAACTTTGCGAAATTTCAGTTAATGCTAAAGTCTAAGTAAATTTACCTATCTCGAGTATCGTCTTATTGACTTACGTAAACTTTTATTACTAGAACGAGAGATCGTAGGTACCGGAAAGGATCACTAAATTTCTATTATACGAACAATTTCTCTCTCAATGCTACGGTTTGAATAAATAAAATGCTTCGGTACATAGAAAAGAACGAAGGAAATTATTTTCTTGCTTGTCCAACGAAGCTAAATGAGCACGTAGAATGATAAAATATAATCATTTAATAGAATTTTATATCACAACACGCAGCAGAACAGGAGAATTCAGATACCGACAAATATTTTATTCGAAGAATATCAAAGGAAAAGTATTGTCTCTTCAGACTATAATCCGTTGCGCGATGAAATTCTACTAATTGCGAAAGAATTGGGAAAGAAATTTTCATGCAAATAAAATAATTGTTCGTCAGGTTGGACATTCGCTTCTAACGTTGAGGATGTCTCATGGTTTCTCTTCCTCCGTTTCTGAAGTGCCAAACGCGCCATTTAAGTTTCTGACGAACCTGCAGCACCTTGATTTTAGCAACAACAAAATTAAATCACTGCCAGATACGTCTTTCCATTTTTTGAAGAGGATCAAACGAATAGAATTGCAGGACAACGAAATCGATAATATCAGGAAAGGAACGTTTCAGGTAGGAATTGTACAATTTTTCTAATCGTACGTTTCATTTCAACCTGCTTCGTCTATTTTCATTTTGAATTAATTCAGGGCGACATACATTCGTACCTGGAAGAGGTGAATTTCTCCTTCAACATGATCAAAACGATTCTAACCCACACGTTCGTCGACCTACCAAAATTAACGATGATAAATTTAGAAGACAATGCTATAGATAGAATCGAGAGGCGGGCGTTCATGAACATGAAGCTGTTGAAGTATATCAACCTACGGGGTAACAAGATAAAAGATATCACGGACGAAGCCTTCCAGGTAACATTAACATTTTATTTACCGTATCTTATTCATAATCCTATCGTATAACCCTATCGTATAATATGTTTTCAGACGATTAATCAAAAGCCTGCTAGAATATAAAATTTCCTTGACACATAATTTATCATATCCACTAATTATTAATTTATTCATTTCATTAATAAATCATATCTATCAATTTCATATCTCGCTATCAGTTTTACACTCGAGCTATTAATTCTCCTTTTTTTCCAACTATCAACAAGAGTACGTAGACGTTAATGGTACGATTAACGTCGCCTTTTCTTCAGTTTAAAATACAATTTACCTGTTTTATTCTCGTCGTATGACTTTAATTACGATCATCCATTAAAACCGCTCGTTTTAGCGTTAAATATCATTAAACAGATACGTTGGAGGATGAAGAAAGATACAAAAGATTCTGATCAATTTCGTGATATCTGTCTTCGTGGTTTCGGAGAATTTCTCAATTTAACGAAAATCGTAATTATTTATATTTAAGAATCTGCCAGATTTGGAGTTCCTCGACTTCGCGTACAACGACCTAACCGAGTTCGATTTTGCCTCGTTCGATCAAGTGGGAACGTTGTCCTCGTTCAAAGTTAACGCCAGCCACAATGAAATCCCGAAATTATGGATCAACAGCACTACGTTTACACCGCCCACCACCAGTAAGTCCATCGTGGAAATCTTTTGGCCACGCTTAGAAACAAATCTCTCTAATCCTGCTAAAGGAAAATCGATAAAACCCGGTTACAAATCGGCAGATGTTACCTCTAATTTCTCTGCGTCTGTCTTGCGCAACGTAGCATCCTTGAATTCTTTTTTCCACAAGACTAGACCTGATCGTACGACCTCGGAAATCGGATATTTAATATCAGAGATTCGTTGAAATACGAATAACGATCGCTGGGTCGTTAAAAGTTTGAAATATTTATTAATATTACTAAATATTTAAATATTAAATATTAAAAAATTCTGCTAAAAAACAAGCTCGATAAATTAACAATTCGTTTGTTAAGTCCGTGTAAAGGCCATCACACGGTTTGCTACAAAGTTGTCATTGTAGAAATTTCAGTTGCTCCGTTTATGCTTATGCGAATACCAGAAAAATATCTGTATATTTTCTCTTGTGATATGTAATAAATAGAATATGTAAAAAATAGGATTGGGAATTCTATTGGAGGAATTAAGAATCACCATGTTGCCAAGAACGATTTCATTGCCTCTGCTAAATTTTTTCTCGCGCTCATCTCGATGCATTGTTTGTTATCAACACGCATCGCGCACGAACAATTCGATTTCTAATCCTCGATACGTTCATTGCTTGATTAGACGTTCGATCGTTCGACGTTTAAGTTTATGTCACAGGCTTACTGTTACGTGGTAAAAAGTTTGAAATACGCGCAGAATGATTTATGTTTCACGCGAACTCTTAGGAAACTTGGTCTTTCAAGTCTTCAAGGTCTCCGACCCGTGCCGTCGAATCGAGATCGTAAAAACGTTAAGAACATTCGAGAATATATTTAATATTCGAGATATACGCAACAAATAAATTAACTTTCCTGTAACATTAATCGTCGCTTGTTTTCAACTCTGATTTTATTTCGTCGCGTTGCAGTTGGCGGCACGATTCAATCGAACATCAAGGTCCTCGACCTCAGCTATAACAATATATCCGACATAATGAAGTACTACTTCAAACCAGTCGAATACTCCTTGACGCATCTGTATTTATCTCACAATCAACTGAGCAACGTGACCCAAGGTGTCTTTGGAAATATGCCGCACCTACAGTGGCTAGACCTGAGCCACAACGAGCTGATGGAAATCGACTTCGACTGCTTGAGAAACACCAGGAACATCCAAGTGCTTCTCCTCTCTTGGAACAATATCATGGACATACCGGCAGAGGCGCTCAGACCGCTGAAGAAACTGAGAATCGTCGATCTTTCTCATAACAAACTGAGATCGCTGCCAGACAATATGTTTTCAGACGCCAATATCGAAAGTTTGGATTTGTCTCACAATCAGTTCATGAGGCTACCGATAAAGACCATGTCCATCTCAGCTGCAGCCAGTTTATCCATGTTGGATCTGTCTTGGAACACCTTGTCGGGCATTCACACGACAGACGCGATATTTAGATTACGAGTTAGTTGCGCGCATTTTATAAATAAATTTGAATTCCTTAGACCAACGGCGAGGAAAAATTTGCGTGTACTTTGAAATTAACGCGCGATCGAATGATACGCGAAAGTCCAGCACACGAGTAGAGTTTTACAACGAGATAAGACTTACGTACAAATCGTTATACTACGTCGCGGAAAAGTATAACGCTGAAAATTGAATTTTCTAATTCTTCAGAATTTAATTCTTCTCCTGTTCCGACTAATTGGCTTGGTCGAGTAGGCAGTCAGAGATTTGTTGGATCAAATTATTTGAATCGAGAAGGATTTTTATTTTTGAGACATACAGTTACAAATTGATTGTTAAATCAATTTTAATGCTTCCTCGACGATTTTAAGTGAAATTTCACCATATTTATATACCTGCCCTAATTCATAATCGTTAAAGATTTAAAAACAAAATTTAATCGTTAGATTCCGCTTTTAAAAAATACGAGATATCGTTCGAAAAGAATCGTATCTCGTGCAAAAAGGAAATATCGCAAATTCGTAAACTTCGAAACGAAAATGCAAACTTCCGTTCCGTTTCAGAGCCTAACGTGGCTAGATCTGTCTTACAATCGATTAGTCAGACTCGATGATGGTGTGTTCTCCGATCTGCCCTATTTAACTCATCTCGATTTGAGTCACAACAAACAACTACTTCTGGAATCACGCGGAAGAACGTTCCACGGTTTAGAGGACTCGCTTTTGTATCTTGATCTAAGCAATATTTCGCTCTTAAGTGTACGTAATATCTGTAAACGTGTGTAGTATAGAACCATTCGTACGAAGGAACGTTTATTTCATTGTATCTGTATCGTTTAAAGGTGCCAGAATTGCCACTGCGACGATTACAAACGTTGTATCTGGCTCACAATGAGTTGGCATCGATACCAGCGGAAATGGCATCGAATTTAACGTCCCTTCATTACTTGGACCTAAGTGCCAATGATCTGACAGTGGTGCCACTGATCACGCACACCCTACCTGAATTGAAAACTTTCAATATAGCGGATAATCCGATCACGGCCGTTAGCAATACTAGTTTCTTAGGTATCGCGGATAGTCTCGAGGAACTGGATATACGAAGACTGTCTTTGATGACCTTCGAGGTAAGTTTTCGCTTGAGAAATAAAATTTCGAGACAGTCGTACCAAAAAAGTTATCGTTGACCGGCAATTTTTATTCTCCAATAATATCTGTATACGATAATTAATTACAAAAGGATAATCTACACGTGCACCGACCGATTTTGTTAGAAAAACTTTCATTATCATCGTTCATCGTTATTTTATTACAACTGCATAATTCTGCTCGGTTATATTGCAGATTTGTATGCATTTATGATAATATTAAAGGGGCAAAAATGCACAGAATTCAAATGATATGCAAATATGTGTAAACAAGATATTCAGAATAGAGTTCTTGTTTTAATATTTATTAGGCGAATGAAATTTCTAAGTTTCGTTCGTTTTGTTTTTTTTTAATCGCGTTTATAAAAATACGTACCTACATACTCGGCATCCTATAAAATACTATCAAACGAGTATAAAAATCGTGAAATTGTCGTACGAAGTTTATTCTTTCTTTTTGCATAAAATACTTTACAGATTTTTATACGAACGAGAAACGCGTAGATTGTATACGCGTGAAACGTTTGATAGACAATATTCGTCGTATAAAATGAAAATTACTATTTTCCCTGTCGAAATTAAAACGTTTCCCGGTTTGCAGAGCGGAGCACTGTGCAAAGCTACAAAACTCCGCAAGTTATATATAACCGCTTACAACGGCGTGAAGAATTTCAATTTCCCCAACATTCTCGAGTACAACAACGGCTTGAGGCATCTGGTCATCGATGTACGTGTAAAATTCTACTATCGTAAATATTGCTTTTTCACAAAATGTTTTCACCAAGTCGGAGACAGTCGAACATAAATAGAGAAGATATATACATATTTATATCTAGAAATTTTGTTTTGTAGGTACAGAATGACACGAACTTGGAGAAAGAAATGAAAGGAAAATTCCCCAACAAACTGTTCAATATAACGTTGACTGGTCGAGCGTTGAAGGAAATAAACCCAGATATATTGCGAGTATGTATTTCTAATAAACTTTCTTACAGAAAATTCTCCGTCGAGATCTATCGATCGATTGGAAAATTGCCTGTCCTTATGCAGTCTTACGGAAATGTTTGATCGTATCGAATCTTCAACTTGACATCGCGTAAACTGAATTTGCGAGAAGCAAAACGAAATTACCCTGTGATCATCAGGTTTGGGACTAACGGAGGCCAATATCATTTCACTCGGAACTCGACGCTTCTCTACTTATTTTGCTGTAAAATAATATAGCATCCATATAGTATAACAAAGTTGCTCTGGAAATCTCCGAAATTCCTTCTCCCATAAAAAAGATATTCCCATCGTATAACGTGTTCCTCCAAACTATGCAACTTTCGTATAAAAAATATTTCAATACGACGTGTACCCTGCGAGCAGTTCGAGCTGATCGAGTCAGCCGAGACACGCTGTACTTTAAGGAAACTCGTTTATAGAAATACTTGTAAATACTAGAAATTCTTAAGGAAATTGCAAATTTATCGAACGAACGAACAGACTGGCGTGTCTCATTTATTTCAGGGCATAAGAAATCCGCACTTGCACTTCGGCATGTACAACACAAGCGTGAGCACCGTGCCCAAGCAAATGTTTGAAAACGCGGAATGGGTAAGAAACGTGACGATTCATCTTCGTCACAACGACGCGCGAACTATTCACAATCCGTCTAACGGGTACAAGCCAGGCGTGCCAGGGAAACGATTTCTATTGAAACTCACGGTGAGGGGAAGCTATTTCACCTGCGATTGCGACATCGGGTGAGTCGATAAACCCATTTCTATTTTGCATCTTCTATTCAAAAAGCAAGAAACGACGCGTCGGCTATGATATTTCATTTTCCTTTTCGAATCTTCGTCGATACCCGTACGGGTTTTACTTCGAGGCTTGCAAATGTTTTTTCCCCGCTATTCGTTCTTAATTAAAAGTCGCTGAAGAACCGACGTGTTCCTTCAGATGGATGGAATCCTGGCAGAGGAAGCACAGACAATACCAAGAAGACCGCTGCACTACCTACAGCGAGTTCAAGAACTTCGAACGAGACGAAGAAGACGACGAGTTCGATTGTTGGGACAACGATTGGGACGACGATCTTCGGGAAACATTTTGCCTGAACAAAAATAACGTGTCGGTGCTGGACGCGTTAAAGACCGATCTGGAATGTGGATGGGGTGCCGCGAGTTACATTCACGCGCCTCGTCATCTTCTTCTTTTCTTTTCCGTTATTTTCCCAGCACTCGTCTATTAGAGATCTTAGCCTTCGAACGCGTACCTCGGTTTTATGCGTTTAAAAATCATTCACCGTTCCTTTCCCCGCGACGTGCAACGATTTAAAGCGCGAACACGCGACGTATCGTTTATCAAAATATTTCTATTTTACTCGAGAGGAATACACGCGTCGTGGACGCGATGACACGTCTCGTTTGTCTCGTCTTATGTAGCGTCTGCTTGTGCAAATGGACAGCGATGATGGGAATAAGTATAATGCGACATTCCCGCGTGTATACTGTCGATAAGTTGATTTTGACGATCATGATTCATGTATATTTACGGAACACATCAACGCAACAAGTACATACTCGGATCTATGGCAGTGGTAGTTTCTTTTGTTATCGTCGATGATAATTATTCATTCGACCACACGTACGTAACAGAGCGGTCATCAACGCGAGTTTCATCGCATTCGCGGTATCTGCCTGCGTTCATGATTCGGTTGCGTTCAGCGTTCGTTCGATAGAACTAGATTTTATATGAAAAGTTACTGTAAAGGTGATTTCTTCGAGTGATTTCGAAATGATCTGCTCGATCGAGTTTGCACTTTGATCGGATGCGTCAGTGGGAGAGAAACTCTTGCACATCCATTCGTTTCTTTGCCTAAAGCAGTACGCTTCGAATCAATGAGACTGCCGTTGGATCAATTGTTCAGATACTCGTACAAAATGACCAATTAAGGACCGAACGTGTACCCAGAAAGACGCTCGATATGTTTTCTTCTTTCCATTTGTAACACGTATCCGTCGCGTTGATAGGAATTGAAGTTTCATTCTCTGCATCGTAGCAGTTAGCTGTCTGCTCGAGATCGTTGTGTAAAAAATCACGCGGTTGCAGGGTCTTCTTTTCGTCTTTCTCGCGCTACGTCATTGTCGAGCTAAGAACCTGTAAATAAATCGAGGCTGACGCTCTTTCTTCTATGCTGTTCGAAAGAAGAGATTGAAATTTACGAGATGGAATCTTCTTCCGTTTGTAGAAAAGAAAATCAGGATCGAGGGGAAATTGGGCGTTTTAAATTGAAAAATCTTATTCGTTTTCTAGCAAAATGGAAGAATTTTAACTTGGATCTTAGTTCGACGGAAGCAGTATAGATTTTAATAGTTTTAGTTAATTACACATTCAGATTGTTATACATTCAAAACAAAAAGAAAAAAAAAAGGAAAAGTAGAGAATACGAAACGTACGTTTATAGAGACTTCAAGGGGCAATTCGCTCACTAAGTAACTCAATAGCGAAGATTTTATATATTATGCGTTTAATGAACGAAAGAAAACTAATTCGCTTTCCAATATGTGCTGTCGACACGTTTCTTTTTTTAATAAAATCGCACTGTATACTATGATATACGTTTTTATTATTGTTTGTGATATTGCATCCTTAAAAATATTATAGAGAAAGTAGATCGGATAATTGAAGAAAGACACGGAGGAGAATTTAAACAATTTTGGAAGATTTCCTAACAATAAATTAAAATTTTCTAGCCTAGAAAATAAAAGCGTCGATTTAATTATAAAATAATACGAATCTTTATATTGACAAGGTAAGCTGGATACGTGTATTTTCAGGAATTTTTTAATTGTAAGTTTTTAAACGATTCTCAATAATTATATGACAAATTCACGTAATAACCATATTGTTTCTAGTATCATTCAATTAGGACTAAATGACTGTTATTACTATTAATTGTAGAGCATGATCTTTGCTACTATATCAATTACCATGTGTACAATCGGTAAGACGATAAAACCGAATATAAATATTAGACATACATAAACACTAAATAATTCTGTCGTGAATATTAAACATCGAGTCACCGTCTGCCGGAAATCTTTGCTGTTGCTTATGCTAATCACTTTGTCCAGAACGAATCGCAATAAGTATAGGAATACCTAAAAAGTACCATTTATATGACATGTAGATGTTAAGTACTAGATCTTTATATAAATATTTATACATTAAAATTTTAAACAATATATATATATATATATAGCGTTAACAATTTTCTAATGCTATATTTTTTTATTTAAAAAAATTTCGTTTTTATAAGTTTTAAAATTAAGAGATATTCAATTTTGCAGCGCTTAGAAGAAATCCCTGTATAATTGACATAATTATCAGATTAAAAATATGAAAAATTTTGCTTTTACAACAAATACATTATTTGGAAAACCATCGAGATTAATAAAACTACGTACTGCCCAAAACAATTAAGATATCGCATACAAATAAAATACTGAAGATATCTAGTACGTTAATTATTTTTACAATATCTACAATAAATAGAAATGTTAAAATATCAAATACTTTGCCGAACGAAATAGAAGGATGCTTTAATTATTTTGAACAGTGAAATTTCTCAAACTATATCAAGTAATTTAATATGAAAAATCGATTATCAGTAAACAATACCTCGACAACAGGTATAATGTTCAGTATGACATACAACAATGCAAGAAAAGATCGACCTGTTGCTTGACCCATCGTATTAATAAGAGCCCAAAAAGAATATTCTGTTCGTGGTACGCCACAAGATTCCTGATATCTGACCAAGTATTCGCGGAAATTATACAAGAAATTGTTCTTCGTATGATCTTTTAGGGAATCTTTGTTATGCAGATCGCGTAACAAATTCGTTATAACGTCATCCCCTTCGAAAGGAAAACAGATTTAATATCTAATACATCGAGATATTCGTCCAATTAAATATAATTTCCTTTCTTAAATGTGTTTTTAATTTTAATTCGTGCCTAGGCGTTACAATAAATTTACCTGAAGTAAAACTACGTCGAGACCAACGTTTCGATCGATCAAAATCAGAAACACTGTAAGGATTTTTCCATTTCCATTCGGTAATCGGAGGATCCTGTACGATACATTTCAAAGATTTCTTTCCAAGCTCTTCGTCACATTTCCAATCGCCTGATCTCTCATTTAAATTATTTCCATCTGTTTTCGACTTGAATTTTTCTTTGAAATGCGAACAAAGATCACACGGCGTTGGACACTCCGTGCATAATTTCTTCGTTCCATATTTGTCCCCTTCGAGGTACTAGTGAAACGTACGATATGTATTGATCAACGTATAATTTACAAATTTTTTTCCCCCTTTAGGTAATTGATATAAACTGAAGAATATAAAAGGAGAAAAAGAAAGAATTGTAAGGACTAGACAAAAATTTGTAAATATAAGTGAAAGAACGTTTATCGTATTCGAACTATTCTATTTCTCGTTTACTTGTTGATTATGAAAAAGACATTTATTTTCCAGATACCACTTCTCATTATAATCAGACTTTGGTACAAAATCGAAACTGTTCTGATTCTGTGAATCGTTCATATTCAAAAAGCAGGATGCACGATTGTTCACGGCTTGATCACTTTCGGTACACATAATCGTGATTTCCGTTTGCATACGGTGTACGATTCAATGTCAGTTACAATTTGTCCTTCGTCGGTCGTAACGGCGGCGAAAATATCAGTTAATTTTCATTTTAATTTATCCTCAAGGGGAGATGTTCCCATTCAAAATGAAATTGCGTGAAATTGTCCGCCGCATCTAACGTCACTTGACAACGTATTATTACAATGCGAGATTCATTTAAATTCGACTATTTTCGCTTTTGTACGTATAGATTTCTTATGTTCCTAAATTGATGCGAAAATAAATGGCGCACGAATTATTCGATAGAACTTTATTTTGTATATTGTCACGTGCATTTTTTGAGAGAGCCGCTGATTACAAACGTTTATACAAATTCATTTCCCGTGTGTTGTGTATAATTTGTATAGAATTTATATATATATATAACTCGTATATGTATATATATAAATTAGATACTTTACGTACAATGATAAATCGTGATGTAAAAGGAAATGGAAAGCGGAAAGTTACATACAAACTCGAAAGAAAAAAGGATTTAGCGTTCATGATTCTGCGTTTTTCTTTATCTTCTTCATTACTCTTTTACAATATATAAAATGTCTTGTGTACAATGTGACGATAAACGTCAAAGGGGGTGTTCCTCGGCTTTTTCTTGCGGCATTGAATATCAACTATAGGATCTACTAAATCTACGATACGTATATTTCTACAAATTTTGACCGATCATTCTCGGTTCATTTTCACATACATCACAGTTGCGCATCTCACTATTATTTTTAAGCTGTATGCACTGTATCATGCTGCATCTCACGAATAAAATTAAAATTAACGAGATAAATTGTAGTAGTTTTTTAAAAGCTGATTCGGAAATGAAATGGAAATTCTTTTCCATTGAATCAATGCAGGGAAATACAAATTATCAAAACAATTCGGCAAGACTGGTCAATCAAGTACGTCATTAACGAGTTAAATAACACGGAGACGTAAGAAAGTTTCAAAGCACGTTATCGCAAAGATTTTGTATTACTTTTTGTACAGCAATTCCAGTTTCCGCTTGCATAAGGAGGAAACACATTGGAGGACAACGATCGATTGCGAGGTATTCTCGGTATCAGGAGATGATTTTAGTATTTCTTTTTTATTTTCTTTCACCTTACGAAAGCAGAGGTTTTTAGCATTTCCACGTGTTTGCATAAAATCCGAATAAATACTTCCATATAGCGGGACGAAAAGAGAGAATCTCGAACTCCGAATTATAAGTTCGATATACTCTGAAAGACAGGGGGAGGGGGATCGAAGCTTTTTTTATGCCCATTTATAACATGCCGAAACCTTTTGAGTAATTAATTGCTTTCAACAGTCGATCTTGCAATTTCTCTATTGTACTGTAATCTGGCAACAACAATACGTTATAACACGTGTGGGCTATCGGCAATCTAAAATATAAAGCGTTACATTAGTTGTACAATTACAAGTTATTGTGTAATGCTGCAAAATAGGAATGTAACTTTATTTAAAAATTTCACCTGTCAGAATCTGGACCATGTCTTGCAATTACCATTTTTAATCTTGATAAACCACCAACTGGAACTCTGTCACTTCCAGTGGTAAACTGTAGAAGTCTTCGTTGACTTTCTGGTGGTAACGAATGTGCAACACGCCAGAAGTTACGTACTGCTTTGCTATCAACAGTGTAACCACCTTCGTATTCCGTAGCGGCTTCCAATTCCGCAAAGTCAAAAATTTTGCTGCCGCAAACAAGCTGTAAATGAGACATTAATTACAAATAATTATTGATACGATAAAAATATCTAAATCCTAAATAAATTAAATATACTTGTTCAATTTCCTCGGGTCTAAAAAGTAATGCAAGTGGACTTTCATCCGTGACCATTTGGAATCCACGTCTGAATGCTTTGAATTGTCTTTCGACAGATTTATTAAGTAAGAAGTCCGCATAAAGATCTACGAATTCCTTTTTGTTTTCTTGCGTCACAAATATCTCGTCACCATTCTGTTTCAGGTCATGGAAAGATATTGAACCGAAAACATCTCTATGAAATAGCATACATTATATTGGTTATTGTTTATTAGATATGGATTATTCAATAATTATTAATCTATTTACAGCTTACTTGTAAGCCACTCTAAAAGTTTGCATAAATGTTTCTGGCATATCATTTCCAGTATAATCTATCAATTCCTTCAATGTTCGATATAACGTAGGACTCCAGTCTTCTAAATCGGCAAAGCATCCTTTCCTACCAAGCAATTTTCGATAAACTACCATAGAGAAACGTACATCTAGTATTACATTATTGTATATTGCTAGGCCGAGAACGACGCCTATTAGCGTGAAATGTGCGTCACTTTCAAACGATGTTGGATTAAACCATGTCATTTGTGTATCTTCCTATAATAATTTGAGATATATATATATATATATATATAAGTAATTTTCCCAATTAAAAAATTTTTCTGAGATTTTAATTAATGGAAATCGCTAAATTACTTGAGTCGTGAACATTCCATAATCAGGATTAAAAATTTCTTCTACAATCAATTGAAAGAATTCTTTAGAGACTCCACCCTCATCAACTCCTTGTTCGCCTTCAAATTCAACGACTAATTGCTTCTTAAGATCAGATGGATTTTCCACTGCGACCATTTCCAATTCGACTAACGCATCATCTATTAAACGATCTCTCCTCACCTATTGTAAACAATTATTAATACGTGTTAGAAGAAGAAATGAAACATATACAAACCTTTAGTCTTAAATAGGGATTAGTAGGCTGTCCAACAACAGTCTGTAGAAAACTCATTCGGCGTTCACTGTACATTCTAATACGGTTATCATAATACAAGCCCAGCGTCTTTGTAGCGGGAGTGAGGATAAAAGCATAATTCATAAAACTAAATTTCATGGGTTCTTCACTCTTATAGTATGCAAAATCTTTGTCCATTTCTATCGCATCACTAAGTGGTTCATTGTAAAAGTCAGTGAAAGGTATAAATGGTTTTCGTGCATCTAGCGCAGTAATTCCTAATTCCTTAGCTAATGGGTCCTGTAAGAAATTATCATTATTATTAAAATATTAATAATATTTTTGTACGACATTCATAAAATAATTCGATACTTCATAATAATTTTCATAATTTCACCTGAGGAATTTGCGACAGAGATCTCCCAGATTTGTCGTTACTCGTAGATTCACCATCCTCATCTATATTTAAATCAGGTTCATCTAATTCACCAGCTAACATATTTGCATAGTATAAAATTTTCATAACTTTCGTGGGAGCAGTAATAGTGTCCGCATCTTGAACACAATAATCTCGCGTAAAAGATCCACCTATAACCTGTAGAAATGAAAACTCTTATAGATAAAAAATATTTCGCTATCAAAGCTTTTAATGATTTCAATTGTACTAAATAGTTATACCTTAACAGTTATTAATTCTTGCAGAGCTTGTAAAATACTTGGGAGCCGAGATTTACAATGTTTAGCCCACACACGTGCTAGTTTAGCTTGTGCCACAATAGGGAAACAGCTCAGTGCTTTACAAAGCATATGAAGAGCAAGTTCCAAATATTCACTGTTTCCAAGCATAGGAATTTCAAATACAATTAAAAATACGTTTAACAAGCTATCCATATTATCCCATGGCATAATACGAAATACTCTCAAATCTAGTTCAATATTATCTGCCAAAGTGACTAGTGCATTAACTAAAGCAGATTTGAACACTTCTCCTAAATACCAGAAAAAATTTAAGAAACAATGTATTGATAAGCTTTATTTAAGATGTTTATTTTACAAAACACTTTTTTACCTGGTAAGGACCAAAGAGCAGCAAAAGCTCTTCGCACAGCTGGTAAATCAATGCTAGTATCATCATTGTTAGGAACTGTAGATGATGGTTCACTGCTGTCTTCTTCTTTGTCTTCTCCTTGAATAGATCGAATTGCTTCTTTATCCATATCACCAGGTGGCCTTAATAGACTATCTGAAGCTCTATTAAGAAGTGCAGCCAGAGGAGAGTCATTTTTTACAGTTTTTTGGAAACTAAGGCTTAATGCTTTTGCACATGAAAATATCTCTCCCAATGTACGAATTAATAATGAATAAGATCCCTCTGATTTACATCTTTCTATTATATCCAATAGTTTTGCTTCTGTAAGATATGGATCTTGCTTTCCTGTTGACAAAATAATTGAATATTTTTATCAAAACATTTATAAATAATTTACTACTATATGTAATTGTAAAAATGCATTATAATATATATTTAACTATGTATAGTATTTTAAGTTAGAAATAAATAACAAGAAGTAAGAATCAAATACAATATTTATTAACACATACATAGCAACTGCACATGAATTTGATAAACAGTTTTTGTTAAAACTTTTGTAAAATAGTCATATTAAAAATTATTATTGACTTTCAAAAACACGTTTTGTATACCTTTCTCTTTCAATGCATCTGAGATACAAATTAAGTATTAATAATTTTGTAATAAATTGAGAATAACATTTTTTATGAAACTTTTTCTTGCAGGAAAGTTTTTTTGGAGAATAATTACGTTTACGTTTCTTATTCGTTCTATATGTCGATGATGCTTTTGTTCTTTTATATTTTTTTGGTTTAATAATTGAATTGTTATTATAATTTGGAATATGAATTTTATACCTATCTAGTATTCTCTGAAAAATTTCTTCATCTGATATTGATTTATTTGGAATGGAATTACAATTGTAATCTGTTTTGAAAAATTGATGTGAATGACTATCTCTATCCATTGATAGGATAGGAAGTAAAACAGGTGATTTTTCTTTTAAAACTGATTGCTCACAAACCTCCATGTTATTTAGTGATTTGCTTTTGAAAGGAATTTGAGTACTTTTATCTGTTAAAGCTTGAGATGGAGATATTAAGTCATTTGTATCAACAGAAATGTCCTTCTTTACTGGGGATGTAAGAATGTCAGTAGCTGAAGGAGCAGGGCTTATGTTGGAATTTGATGCAGTACCTTCATCTGAACATGTCGGATTCACGCTTTTAACTGGCAAACTCTTAGCTAAAGATGCTGGTCCAGGTTCTAAAGTTGTCCGAGCTACTTTACTAGGTTGCGTTCCATCGCAAAGTCTTGCTTCTTGGGAAAATAATTGAATAGCTTGCGCAGCAGCTTGATTTGGAGTCAGATTTGTTACCTGTTCAAAATATAAATTATATTAGCAACAAAATACTTCCAACAAAAATAAATGATAACATAGGTTTTAAGTTATGCACTTTTCCACTTGATGCACAGTTTTGATTATCACAATCAGGATTGCCACATCCATCAGTTAATTGATAAAAATATCGCTCGATCAACTTCTTGGCAACTGCACGCTTCATGTCGCTGCAAGGGCTCTTTGCTTCTCCCCTAATAATGTAATAACAGAAGGTAGGGATTACAATATTTGTACTGTAACAGATATTCTAAAACAAAATCAAAAGAAAAATTAGTATTATGTAATAAACGTAAGTTAAACAATTCAATATCTTTTATAATGTTAAAATATCTTAACATTTTGATACATAAAGGATAATTCAATCAAGACTTATTAGTATTTGTGTGTTTTCGTATTTTGCAGTGAATTACAAGAGTTTAAACATAATCATAACCTACAAAGTATATGCATATGATTTTCTAGCAGGTTATATTACATTTATATATACATTTAAAGAATTTTGAATTTCTAGTATTTGGCAATAGAATTGCGTAAAAGTTCTCTTCCGTATTAAACATAAAAATAAAAATTTTGCTATAAAAGCCCGGACATCAAATCGAGCATAGTAACGACATAAATAAAAGAAGCGAATTTAATTAAATTAGAAATGTTTTCCGATGCTTGTAATTCATTTAACTAAGAACACATGCTTGTGACATGTTACCAATGATTCGCGGTGTTGCCAATTAAAGAATGACAGTTCAGAAAAAGGATCAACTTCTCAATGTTGGGAAGCGAATGGAGTCGTTGCACCAAAACAAAGCACGTTAAAAATAGTCAAGCCTCGTAGATTCGTACGATATTATATTTCGCGATATATGCAAATAGTGTGTCGTACTCGAAGAACCAGTGATAAAAGATAGGGGTAAACAATGACGAAGAAAGTTCTAGATAAGTGGTATAGAATATCAATATATACCTGGAAGCGTGATCTTCCCCAGGGTCTTCTTGGCCCCTGTTGCTCATAGACCGTGAATCTTCAAAATTTTGTCTCCCTCTCTGTCGGTCGTAATAGGAAATCTCACCACGACCGTTTCTTCCGTTTGTTTCGGGGTATCGTCGAACCACTTATACACTAACACTAAATTTAGTTAGACACTTTCTTATCGACGGTTTTCAACCACAATGTTCGAGTTACCAAGTTAATACGTTTTTACAACGTATTACGTATTTGCTGTACACACTTTAGAATAGAATAGAGAAAGAAAGACGAAGTACATAGATAGAAAAGTATTAGAAAGGGAGAGGGAGGGGAAAAGAGAGAGAAAGAGAATGTAGTATGGTTTTGAGCTGGAGGTATATTTGTCTGTAACTTGAAACGAATGTTTGATCGAGGTTAAGTGAACACTGCGAACGTGAGTGCACAACCGTTACAATGTCCGTTGATCGTGTGACTCGTCGATCTCGTTGCTACACGAATTTTTCAAATCAATATTACAACACCGAGAGGGAGGAAAAAAAAATTATTTTACGATTCCTTCTTGACTGCTGTCTACTGTTCTACACGGCCACGATCAGCTGCGATTATCGAGATTCTCGATTAATCGGGCACAGCGATATTTCTCGATTTATCGATAACTCGACCAAATGTGACCTAGATCATGCGTCAAGATCGTTTTAATGCTTTTGATATTAATTTTTAGTGAGTATTAATATTGATTTTTATAATAATCAATATTATCAATAAAATATCAATAAAATATATTTAATAGAGTTTATACATACATTAATATTAATAATCGATCGTGGTCGTACTAATATACATACATACATATGCGTAAAAGCAGGAAATACATATGTATATGTAAATATTTCTTTCGTATAGAAATGGTCACGCATATTTTTGTCTTATACTTTTTAATTACCTGGTGTAACACTTCATTTCTTATTTTTTATTATAATTTAATTTACCTATAAACTCTATACTTAATATTCGTTTTTTAGTATTGTCTCAATACTCCTTTGTTATTGTTATCTATAAATTACGAAACTCCATCTTGAATATTGTAAAAGAACACAAGAGTCGATTAAAAAGTGAGTGGTGAACTTGAAAGTCTGATATTTTACGCAATAAAATTTAAATTGCGTTTATATATTAATACCAAAACATTGGAATGTTTTACTTAACTTCGGTTCAGCTCCATCTAGTACATATCGTACATATATATGTATATACACATATACAGCAGTTTCATGTTTTGTCGATAAAGTTTCCTCATTTAAAATTCCTCTTTATATCGAATAAAAGATACGAGACAATCTAATCCATGAATTCGTCAGAGAAAACTTGTTAAGAATATTTCATTCCTTTCTTCCGATGCTGAATTCCATTTACCTTTTTCTTAAAAAGATAATAGAATTTTTAATGAACTAAATTACGCATACCGTCAGCGAGATTTCTTACAGAGAAATAAAGGAGGACGTTCTTTTTATCTTTGAGAACATTATGTGATAAAGTATAGTGGAAAAATTTGGAAATTGAATGGAAAATTTTCTTCGTCGTCTTCATTTGCCTTTTGTAATCGGGTATAATGAACATTCTCATTATATATTTAGATATCAAAAGGAATGAGAATGGATATAGCTTCTTTCCGAAGCAAGCACAAAAACATAATAATCTACTCATTAATTTAGATTACTCTAAATTTAATTGATTGATAACGTTGATTATGTTAACTATTAATCTTCGAGTAAATCCAACCTACGATATTTTATTCCAAAATATGTATAAACGTATGAATTTATATAATATTGTTACACTTAGTTTTAGCTGCTTTTTTATTACGAAAAAGTTTAGCAATATTCATTAATAAATAAAAAAAAATGCATTAAGGATACTTACAAAACTTCGAGCTATTTAAAAGCACGAAGTATGGAATAAAAATGTGGTAGAAGATCCTACATATTTAACGGTGAAGTTTCTCAAAGAGAATATCGATTTCATGCTAAATCTAGCATGCATTATCACGGACGGCGCCGAGTATAATTCCTTGGCCGATTTCGTGACAATGAGTAAACGAGGAGCAAACCTGGGTTGGAAAAGTTTGAAGTCAGCGGAGTCTTTCGACAATCTTCAACGGGTTCGGGGCGAATATAAAAGGGAAATTGAGCTTTCGGGACGAAACGAGGGTCTAAGGCGAACAGGAAACCATTAGTTCACAGGAAAAAGGGTGAAATTATTGATGCCAAATGGTGCCACTTGGCCAGACATGCGAATAATGCTGCTTCTCCGGTCACGCCTTTATACATATACGCAAACTGCGTTTCGTACCAACCAGGGACCATAATTGTTACAACCAAAATTAAGAAAGGTATAGTATAGCAATTCATATCTTATGATTTTAAGTGATTCTGATCAGAAATAACCATTACAAATAATTTTTTCATTATTTGTTTCATGTATATGTACATACGTAAATATTGTGATACGTAGCGATCAGTAATGTGTGTGGAAAATATGCATGGTTCATCCAAGATAGCGTACATTTTCACGTTTAGTAGCGTCTTAAGAATACTTAATGCGTATGTGACTTTTCTGTGGATACCTGCGAGTGGGACTATCGCGATGCGCGTATGAAATTTGTATAACATTCTTTATGTGCTATTATTTATTAATTATTTATGGAGGCAAATGATTGGAGGAAATATTAATCCTGTTTACTTGGAAATTCCATCAAACGGTTTCCGGTATGCTGTTATGGATTTTAATGACTAGACAGGTATAATGTTTAATGTGGATTTTTCTTACAGAACGTCGTGCAGAATGGTTTACGTCTTCAAATGCCATAACCTTCTTCTCTACGACTTGTACGAGGTAAGTTGCTGCCCACGTATCGTTAGATTTGAGGATCCCTGTGCACCCGGTTGCTTAGGCTGACCTAATTTCGTTCATGTAAGGAGGTTTGCCCGCATACAGGGATCTTTCGACCGATCTTTAATTGTCAATAACTAAAATACAAAGCCGAAAATGCAATTTTTTAATTCTTGATTTTCGTCTTATTTCGACATCAAGAATCATCCCTTAAATTTTCAAATACCTGTATTCGAACATTCTGTTTATTTATTGTATTTATTACAGCATTTGCATCCTAATTAATTAGGTCTTAGGAATATTAAATCTCGTATTATAACTAGAACACTTTGATACTACAAAAATGAAATATAAAATATGTATACCAATACTTTTTGGACTGACTGATGGTATAAATTTCTTTTTATACCATCTTTTTACATTTTGATTGTAAAAAATGTTTCTTTTGTATTACTTTCAATCGTCGTCAATTTCTGTTAACATTACTGATAATAAACAATACCTAGAGGAAACATTAAAATTGGATTCCTACGGTCAAAATGCAATTATAATGACTATATTAATTACTAGTAGTGTTAATAAAAATTGACAATGATGGAAGATAATAAGAAAAAGTTTTCGCCCGTGATAATGATTATTGACTTACTGACAAAGTAGGAAACATTGACAACTACTAAAAATTTTTTACCACTGATAATGGTTGTTGGTGACCAAAAAGAGATATCCCATAATATGATCGTCAGTACAAACAAAGAAATGTTAATCATTCGTAATAATTATCCGTGTAACCAGATCACTCAAAAATTAATATTTTTGATTCATTTAATTTTCTGCTTTCGACTAAAATAATAATTACGTTTGTCTCAATAATTTTCTCGTAAAAACGAAAGGAAAAATATGTTATTTTTTACCTCTGGCTTGAATACGTTTTTCACCACTTTCTTGTTAATTGCAACGTTAAAAACACGCGTCGTTCGAGCATTACGTTCCGTGGCTCCGTTAACTTTGTGGGGAAGGAAATACGGTCGGAAAGTGCAGGGAAAAGGAAGAAACGGAAGTTTTGGTTAACGATCGCGTGGTTGCAATTATTTTTGCGTTTGAATTTTTCCCAAGTCTTAAAAACAGGAAAAGAGCAACATTTTTATAAAAAGTAATTTCGAGATCAAAGTTTGATTCCGCCACGTGTATGCGGTTAAAACAGAGGTAAATTATACTTGTTGGAATATGATTTTCTAGCAATTATTTAGTTTGTATCTATTTTTCCCCTTTTGTTCGATTATGTTTTACATGATATTATGCGGACGTGAATATTCTGTGTACGATATGAATATTTTGCTATTCAGAAGTGCTCGCATATAACTTTTGCTACTCAGGTCCAAGATGTGAAAAATTCTCTCAGTTTCTTACCACATGCGTATGAATTAAAAATATTATAAACGTAGAAGAATATGAACATAAAAAGATAAGAAAATAGAACGTGATTATTATGCTCTATTTTATATACAAATGATGGATAATTAATTTAGCACAGAATCGATGTGTTGTGATACATAAATGTAGGAAATCAGATTAAATAAATTTAGGATGGACATCTATATTTAGAATATTTTATTCGTTTTAAAATCTCTAGAGAGGCAGAAAAGGAATTTCTGATATATTTTCGAACTTTTATTTCTATACTCAAGTGGTGTTTTATATTTTACACTTTATCATAATTGAAATTGACGACTAAACACACTCGAAATTATTTTTACACTCTTTTAAATACATTCATCTTTGCAGATTTAGAAATTTCCTCAATAACTTGAATAATGGATAATGTGTGCTATCGACGAATTATCAAGTTTTTAAGTTGACAGTGTAATTTAAAGTTCTCGAGATCGCTCTCGTAGCAGATAGCTCGGACCATTTAGCCGGATGATCGAGAGTCGCTGATTAGACAGAAATCGGTGCTCGTGTGAGTAAGGTGTCATCAGTAATTTGGTGCCGAGCCAACTACTCCAGATTTTTCGATGATACACATCTATATCTATCCTCGAAATATGTCAAAGGTTTATAACAGTATGTTTTCTTCGAAGACGATGCAAAAGGAACATTACTCGATTTGATACGCCCTCGAAATCTTTTAATAGCTACCAAAAAATCGATGTTCGATTTTTCTTTTGGCAACGAAAGTTTCCACATCGAAAAGTTACCACAAGTTCAATTATAACTTATCGTCTTGATATGCAGTAAGGAGCAAAACCGAGCCAATAGTAACAGCTTTTCTGTAAATTATTATCTATCGTCATAAACAATAAGGAATATGGAAAATAAATGTAACACATACGATTGTCGTGGTTAGAGAAAATGTAAAAAATTCTTTTACAGTATAAATCTTCTTTATTTATCTGTAGTAAAAAGAATCGATTAACCCATTTTTATACCACGTTATCAAAAGTTCAATATTTGCAGTATTAGTATTTTGTTCACAACTCTTTTGCTTATAAAATAGCATTAATACGTCTTGCAATACTCTCTACAAGAATTTGATAATAATCCGAAGGTATTTGTTCCCATTGTTCCAGAATTCTATTATGCAATTCCATAATTGATGATGGCAATGAATCATGCGAATCACGCATTCGTCTTTTTCATAATCCTCATAGATTCTCTATGGAGTTGAGGTCTGGGCTTTGTACAGGTCAATGCAAAACCAAACATTTTTGAGTTCCCAACCAATTCTGTACGTTTCTGGCTGTGTGTTGTAGCTATTTTTATTTATTATATTTTTTTCCACGAATGGCATATTTTCAATAATATCTGGGAGATGATGTTGCAAGTTATCTTTGTACAGTGTATGGTAATGGTAATAACTGGTAATAACGCAAAGTATATAACGTTGAGCTAATTTTAATTAAATCATATCGTAGGGGATTAGTTAAATTAACTTAACACGTAAACTGATGTATTCGTCTCTTACAAAACCTTGTGGATTCACCACAATTTTTTTATTTCTTCGAATTTATTAGGTCATACCCTTCTTCAACTGTTTTATATTAGAATACTTCTTTTTAGTCAACAAATGATACAAAAGTAGAGAAACGAAGAAAAAGAAAATAGACTTATCATGTTTTTTCTATGGTCTTTAAATACTATAGTATTGTGGATCATCGATTTTGATCCCTTTAATTAGTTGTGTTATTTTCAGGGATATGAAAAGACTTTATTTATAAAAATTCTATTGTATCGAGGGATAATTTTTTCGTGGGTGTAGGAAACTTCAAGATCACCTTCGTATTTTTTTTAAATAACACATTATATTTTTTGTGCCTGGTAGAATAACCTCTAGATAATAAATAAATTCAGCACATATTTTTACAAAATTTTTTTCTGAAAATGTTGATATAAAAATACAAACTAACATCAGATTCTTATCGAGATCGATCCGTATTTTTAACATAAATTAGTTTCAACACTGGGATCAACGCTGTCTACCTTTAATACCGAAACATATGACGAAAATAAACGAGTATGTATGAGCGAAAGCTGTACGTTTTTAATATAATAATTCTAAACACAAAAATTGCGATATCAGCCATTTTGACTGATTTAGCAGTTTCAGTGATAAATATGATAAGAATGTGCCGTAAGCGATTACAATTTATGGACTTTCGTCACGATCTTGCAATTTCCGGCTCATCGAATGTTGGAAATGCACGCCAGATAGTGGCCATTCGAGAGTTGTGCAGGATAATAGACCAGTGGAGAGCAGATACGCTCCGCTGGAATCGCGAGAGGAAATCATTAAACTCTCGCGAAGGTCTATTCAATCTTCGAAGCAAAGACGCACTGGCACAGAAGAAAATATGCGATCTATCGATCTGACGGCTCGAATTTAATCAAACCAAGAGAAAAGCGTCCACAGTCGACCCCCTTTTTCTCTTTTTTCTTTTCTTTTCTTCCTTTTTCTTTTTTTTTTTTTTCGAAGCCAACACAGCCTCGCGAGACAATCGTTGTCGTTATCGCATACGAAAGCAAAAACTCTTTCAAAAAAGCAGGAACAGAATGAAGTAAACAGGCTTTTTTTCACAGTCGAAAAGCTGGAACTGGGGTGGCGAACACGATAGAGATTCTGCGAATGGGAAGCAGAAAAGTACACGGATTTACAGAGACCAGGGGTCGCTTGATAGGGGATGAAGCTTCCGCTTGGATGCGGCCGAGTTTCGATCAAGGCCAACTTTGCCATTCGTTTGTTACCCTTCACCCCTTCTACGTCTATCTATCTTTCCGTCCCTGCGTATTTCTTTCCATCTACCTCTCTTTGTCGCTCTATTTTTATTCTCATCTTTTATTCGCCCCTTTTTGTGATACTTCACGCTTTTTTTCATTGCTCTCGCTGTTATCGCCACCTCCGTTTGGTCCGATTGTTTCTCCTTTTTCTCCTTTCCTGTTTCCCTACGAAATTGTATCGTACATCCTGCTTGGTCCATTGAATATTCGTAAAAAACATGTTCCATCATAGAGAATATGTTCGAGCGATCGAAATAGATAAACAACTGGTTTATTGTATGCAGTGACTATAGAAAATATATGTACGTCCCATTATCTTCTAATGAAGTAGCTTTTTTTATCAACTTCTATATCTCGTTTTCATATTGAATTTTTCTTGTCGTGTAAGAATACTAGCAGATCATCTAATTCATTGGCACGTAAACGCTATAATAAGTACGGTGGATGCATACAATATCTCTTCAGCTACTGTATGTTAGTTTAGTCAAGTATCCGATTGTATCGATGTATAAGTATCTCGTTTTCCAGTGAATGTTTCTAGCCAATCACAAACCGATCAAAAACTCTCCAATGCGATTAAACACTGTTCAGAATACACTACAGTATGCGTAAGATTTTTCAAAGTTCCGAGATAAAAATTATTATTACAAAATGTTTGAAAGTTATTCGATCAAGTGGCCAAGTTTTCATAATATTACAGGTCGCAGAGTTGAGAATTTAAGGTCCTAGACTTGGACAGGTTTGAGATCTGGAATCTTAAATTTGGAGCCAACGGTTGGTGATTAGGGTCTAAAAGCTCGAGCTTCGTTGGAAGTTTACGGCTTGAGTTTTAGAGTCTGAGTTATTAGGAATTGGATTTGCAAGCTCGTGACTTTAGATCCGCGGTACAGAGTACTGAAAAAAATTGCACATATTTTCTGTCCTCAACCTTTATCTTTCCTTTGTTTCCTTTTGTTTACGTAATTTAATACTAGGAAAAGCTTCCTTTGTTGAGATTTCCCGTTGAGAAATGCGGAGATAATATATTACACAGTAATATAGAAGTGCGACTACTGTGTCAATATTTTCTCTTTGCACAATATCGTTGTGCGGCGAACGTAATAGAAGATGCGGGAAAAGCAAAAATCGGCTTGGAGGGACCTTTATTTTTGTGATCAACAGCGAAGAATATTTTTCGCAAAATAATTTAACATCTGATACAAAACAATGCATAGATATACAGGGTAGTTGGTAACTGGTGGTACAAGCGGAAAGGGGGTGATTCTACGCGAAAAAAGAAGTCGAAAATATAGAATAAAAATTGTTCGTTTGAGGCTTTGTTTTCGAGAAAATCGACTTTGAATTTTCGCTCGGTACGCGTGCACTTATCACGTCTCGTTATAACGGATCTCACTGTAGATCGTTGTCTCGATGAAAAAATTAAAAAAAAAATTTTATTCTATATTTTCGACTTCTTTTTTCGCGTAGAATCACCCCCTTTGCGCTTGTACCACCAGTTACCAACCACCCTGTATATACTTAGAATATTTCGATTTCTATATCGTTCTGTTATTGGCATAGTTCTGTTATTAAAAATACGTGCGTCACCCAATTATTTATTTAGGAAAATGTTCTTGAAATTCAAGCGCCTAAGGAGAGGAATGATAAAATGGAAGAGAATAGAGGCAGCAAGACATTCGTGTCTAACTTTGTTCCTGTAGATTCCAGAGCTCCAGCAGAAACGAGCCTCCTTTTTTCTTTTTTTGAACGCCTTGTGATACACACTACACAGTGCACATGTTAATTCATTTACAGATTTCACCTGTGTATAGAATAATTACAATGTTACAAATCGCGCCCAACAGTTTGTCGATAAATTTCATTTGCGACTCGATAATTCAGTTTAACGTTTGTCCTATTAACGAATCTCGGCTTGGTCACCTCTGGATCGATCGCACGTATGTATTTGCGTGCTAGATAAACACATGGTAGCATCGTGGCCTCCAGACGCGTAAACACGATTCACCTTTCATGGTTGATCAACTTGATTACCTCCGTTTCGCTGGGAGGTCAGAGATAAATTATGGACCGCGTTTAATTAACAAGTACGATGCATTGATTATCGTTACAAATCATCGAGGACAACACTCGTGAAGAAGACGAGACTTCTTTCCAAGTTGCTGGATTAATAATTTTGACTTAACTTAAAATAAAACGCGAAAGACGAGAATGATGGAAAATCAGAGCCATAGGTCAAATATTAAATAGATTTAATATTCTTGTATATTTCTTTGGATTTCTAATCATTTTTCTGTGAAACAGAGATCTAGATTTTGGTAGCAGGAAATTTAATTAGTTAAATTTTAATAGTCTACCACTCTTCCGAAATTTAATATACGGTTTGAATGTACGCGAGAATAAAATTCGTTGAAATCAGATCGATGCGATTGATAAAGTTTAATTAACAATAAAAGACGTCCTTTTAAATATGCTCCAGGTATTTATATCTAATTGAATTCTGTTCCAACATTCGAAAACTCTAAGACGAAATAAATTTCAATGGTTATCATTAAATATTGACAGTGTTTCTTTTCTTTCTGCGTTCTTTCTCAAAATATCATAACGAGTATTTTATTTTGATCGTTCTACATATTTTTCATATTATATACATCCTATACGATCTCGCACATGCATATTTGCTACAGACATGTATTAGTAATATTATCTAGAAAATAATATTGGTCAAATCGGTGACCTTTAAATTTCTACCACAAATGTATCTCTAATTTGTACAATATTGACATTATATCCATTATAGACGCAAATATTTATCAATAAATCGATCGTATTTAGAATTGTTGTAGTCGAACCAAATCAAAGTTAAAATTTTACTATCCAATGCTATAATTCATTCCAATCGTCACAGCTTCTTCTTTAATAAAAATTACTGGAGGAAAGAAACTCGACTTCCGCTGACGTGGAAGACCTGATTCGACCTTCACATACTCATTCTCGTTCTACGCTCACGATACCAATCGTCAATCGATATACATAGGTATTCGGTGGGCCGAGCTTCGTTACCGAATCTCCTCACTCGCAGGTGTCTCTTCTCGAGCGAGCAACTTTAAAGGGAACTCGATATGAGAACGAGAACGGCTGAAGGTCAAGATGGGATTAAGGATGTCGGGAGCGAAGAAAGTTGAAGGCGAATCGGATAAGACGTTTTTACGGGTTTCGTAGCTCTTGCGGGGTCCTTTGGCAATTTTTAGAAGGATACAAAGTAGAATTTGTATATTTTTATTTGCGGAGGGACGGAGGTTCGACTACAACATCGCGTCGATTAACAAGAACTTCACCTGATTTATTATGCTTTTTGTGCAAGTAATTTGAATATTTTCGACAGTCCATTTTATATATTTAAGACAATGTTTTTATATCCTTTTGTAATTTTTTATTACGAAACATTAATTGAATCTTCTAGAAAGATTGTATTAGACAAGATTTTCTGTTTTTATATCTCTTTTGCTATTTATATATGAAAATCTTTACCATTTTCATTAGCGTCGAAAAATATTAAATTCAATTTTCAGTTTCTAAATTTTTGTTTCAGAGTTAGCGTTGATTAGACTTTTAGTTTCTGTTTTCTTTGCGAAACTTCAAATCCCTGTTACAGATTATCAATTTTAATACTGATGTCCATACTAATTTTCAATCTTTTATCCTCTGTCTTTGTTTATAAAACACGTGAATTAATATTTGATTTATCAATGATTCTTGATGATATTTGATAATCAATGATTCTGAAATCCTTCGAATTCTTCATTGAGAAAGATCTACAAACATTCAACGTCCTTAAACGTGAAATTGATCGATCGACTTATATATATCACGATCCAACGATACATTTTTACACGTTAGAATTCTTGCGTTATTATATTCTAATCTTAATTAAAAATTCTACATCAGTCGGTTTCCGTCATTTTTATGTTAATTTCTATTTTAAATGAACTTCATCACGCCACACGTTCACAGATAACATTTAATTCCTTTTTATGCCATTAAAATTTTGTTTAGTAGAGGTCGTAAATCAGATCTGTGCGGGGGCCACATGTTGCTATATCACCGTGATTATGACGTCAGCGTTTTCGTCATCGACTCTTGAGTAGGTGGGCAGTAAATTCTTGCCATGTCATCCGCTGTTACAGTTATCCTCCAAAATTTAGCTCGACTCATGATTCGGTACACTGTGGTTAGTACCTACTTACACCCACGGTTAATGATGTCATTAACACGATTAAATAGGTGCATCTCCTTAATGATTGGAAAATCAATGTAACAGTTACACGGTATACGATAGTACATACAACGTTATACAGTGTATAACATCGTGTATAAGCATTAATTTGAAATTTTGGTACAACATGTCACTGCTAGAAACGTGAAAATCAATATTTTGGATATTTAAGTCGGTAGATTCTGAAAGGGACCAAATAATTCGTGTAAATAAATACGATACTTTCCTAATTTTCCCTCATAATCAAATTGCTAATAGATTAGATAATGGCTTTTGTTTGTACTTCATTATTCTCTATAGAATTACAAATTTTTCAGATTATTAGGATAACCGTAGGCAATGGCGAATAATATACAATGTGATATAATACGATACGAGACAAATATGATACCAAATATAGCGTATGACAGTGTACTTTAATGTCGGTGTTGTCTATCAACGTAAAATCATGTGCATAATCTATTCTTTAAGTTTTCTATATTAAGAAAAACGCGTAGGCAGTGGCTGCGGTTTATCATAGTCGAGCAGCCGCATGTAATAAAATTGCAAAATGTTCGTTAAACTAAAACGTGATACCTACGATTAAAGAACGTTCTTGTAAAATCTAATTTTGCCTCTATCGATGTACAGTCTATAGTTTTATGGATACTTTCTTGCAATTTTGCTTCCTCGAGCATTTGATTTTATCCGATCAATGGTTAACACATTCTTGTAATAAAAATCTTGTTAGTTTATTAAATTTTCGTAAATATCCAAGCTATCTTTGTAGCTATACCAAGAGTTTCTATTTTTTTTTAAGCACTTTCATAATGTCTTTCCAAATATTGTTTAACAATAATTCAAGCTCTCTTAACTATGTTAAATAAACGCGATTTAAAAAAAATTCGACATAAACTTCATGCCAATCTTGCTATTTTTTAAAATCCGATAATTATTAATTATTAACCTCTTTGAGACTAAATTGTTTTCAGCCTATAAAAAAGATTGTTTCGTAAGGTATTAGTTAACCAATAGATATATGTCTTCGGTAAAACTGATCTTAGAATTTTAATTACAACAAAACCATCTGAAAAGAGGTGTTTCTATTATTCATAATTAAAAACGAAACTAAGTTTTCTTACAAAGTAGAAAACATTTCGGTTCTGAGAGGATTGATAATTAGAATATCGAGATTAGAAACAGCATCGTGTTCTGTGCTACAAATTTTATTTAATCTTTTATTTAATCAGGAACCCTATTTTCTATCGTTACACATTGAAATAAAAGAACACCGACTAGTGATATGATGTTGGATGACATCGAATCGCAACAATGCAACCCCCTCACAATGCCACTTCAAGAACGTGAACTCTTGTCCGCCCTGTTCATCCTCCAATTTAACACTTGCGTGACTGTTTCCATTCACGTCGAGCGGATAACAGCGAGTATTATCTAGGCCATGTAAATTACTTTCGGTAATTTGGCTGTGGCCGAGTAAATTTCTATAGGAGGCACGAATCGATCGCCTAATCAGACCTGAAATCGGTTATTCCAGATCGAAACATTATACTGGAGACGTGAGCCAGTAAATATGTATGGCTTTTACGAATTGTTGAGACTATAATAATTTATAAAAAGTATTCAGTATAACAGGTATTCTGTGAAGTATCTTTTAAGTTCCATTATGTAGAAAGTTTTACTGTACTGTGGTTTGTATCTCGAATTGGAGCATAATTGAAGTGGAAATGTAAGAGGGAAAAGGTGAACAGTTCAAAGTGTTAAATAATAAATATTCTGTGAAATATAATTTTGAAATAATAATATATTCTAAATTTCATTATGTGGAACGTTTCATTGTACATTTCCTCCATTTCGAATAATTGAAAAAGCTTGGTATCGTTACGTAGAGACGTTACACATACAGAGAACGATATGCGCAATTTGAATAAACTATAACTTCTTCATAATTGTAACGAAAGGAAAATGTTAGAGGAGAAAGGTGAATAGTTCGAAGAATTAAACAATTATTTACACTCCTGTTTAAAGGTTCGCAGCATGTTAAGATTTCAAAAGAAATAATGGCTTTTTGAAGTAAACAAAAAGTCTATTGGTAAAGAAATATTATTCTTTTATAGTGTTAAGATTGTGTTTAATTACAACAACTGAGATCAATATTCGAAAATTTTGTAAATTCTGTGTTTCTCTCTTCATCGTTCTTCGTTTAGAAAAAATATGCGTCTCGATAAAATAAAATATTTGTTGCTATTAACTACGGTACTTGTAGCTTATTTTTCAACATAGTAAACTAGTTAGCTACTATAGACAAGTATATCCGCCAATAATGTCACGCGTATCACAGTTCCGAATACTAATGTGAGCTACTGTATATTTAACAATGAAAGTATCAGTTATAATATTTATATTTCTCAGAAAAATTAAAGAAAAATTTTCCTTCGTCCAAGAAAGCTGACGGTTGCCCAAATATAGAAAATACAAATTCAGGAAATTATAAAATGGAAATTTCATCGGTTTCAGAAGTTTTGTTTTAACGCGAAAGGTAGAAGAGATCATTCTAAAATTCCACCTGCTCTGTCGATTTTTATTACTACACGCGAAATACAAAGGTTAAAAAATTATGTAACAAAAAAATGTGAATTTGGAGTTTTAAATTTATGACAAACTAAAAGTACCTAAACAAAGCATAATTTTAAAACCTTTCCACGTTGCATGCAGGTGTATTTGTCTAATTCAACGATAACATACCGCTCCAAATTTTTTCCTTTCACGCGCCGTGGCATATTTCAGTGAAATTGTATGGCTTGACAAATCATCGTAACGCGTTTTTTTCTGCTTTCTGATACGCTAGAACAAAGGACTTTTCACCCCAGCGTCATGCTGGCGGTGATACTTCCATTACGCGTAGCATCGCAATGAAGGAAGAGAGAAAGATGACTCGAAGTTGAAAAAAAAGAGAGAAAAGAGAGCGTGATCGATGAACAAATAGATAGGTCGCCCGACCCGAACATAAAATATAAGAAGTGTTCACGTGTGTACGAAAGGTGACGTAAGAAGGTGCATGGAAATAGAACATTGACTTTTTATTTCGTTTCTTCTAATACGAACGAATGGCGAACCATTTTTAATCATTCGAATTGGTTGTGTTTCGATTTTTGTTTTGGTCTTGTACCAAGGCATAAAATATTGAACACTTTGCCGAATAGAAAAGAATTTCTAATTCCTCATTGTATTTTTAACCAGTGTGGCTTTGGTACTTCCACGTTCCAATTTTGTTCTCATGTCAACAAGTAAAATGATTTCTAGTGTTTTAAAAGAAGAAATCATATATGCGTATAATAATTCATTCAAAGTGAAATATCTTTTGATGCTAGAAAAGTATAATTGGATAGAGAATCACCGAAAAAACACAATATTAAAGAGAATTCTGTCTTCTATTTTCGAAATTATTTTGCCACTTCTCAAATTTTTTATGTCAATTTTTTACGCTCGAGTTTCATCAGAAAGAGGAAAAACACTTTTGGTGTTTTAAGAAAATAGACGAGGAATCACGCATACCGTAATGATGAATTTTTCATATTTTCTTGAAATTTGAATCGAATAGCGTTTCTCTATTGTTTATTGTACGTGTGATTTTTCAATGAAACTTTTCATACGAATGATTTTTACGTTTTTATTTGGTTTTTTTATTCGATAGAGGCAGTTAAAAGTAACGCTAGTTCTTGCTTCCATCACTAAATATTAACATTGTCAACTTGCATTAAAAAATGGATAATATTTCAAGGCCACATAGTTTATTTAATTTTTGTTGACGTTTTGAACAATATTTACAGCATGAAAGTTATTTCTCTAGAATTAACTTCTCATGTTTTAAATAGTCAAATAATTTTATTTTATTATGTTCCTACCTTTAGTTTCTAAAAATAAATTTTTAACAAAAGCGTTTATCTTTTTACTGACGTTATTAGTCGCCTTTAGATTTAAAAATTTAATAAGTAAACAATTAGTCGATACCAGACGACCATTTTTCGACTCTTAAAAATTACATTGTTATTGAATTTTAGAAAGAACAATATTTTTTTATTAAGCACCATTTATATTGCAAAACACTTTTCTAAAATTTCTATTTCACAAATACTTTTGTCCAGCTTATAAAATAGACTTGTCGTCACTACATTGACCTTCCGCTACGTAATAAAAACCGTAGAATAATAATTGCCTGAAATTATTCTACATTCAAAAATAAGTTGAAAAGAAAGAATAAAGTTTTGTCGTGCGAGGTCCAGGTTCCCGGAAAATCGAGTTTCAAAAATTCGTCAAGTACACCTGCACTTGCAGTTAGAGAACTCCCAATGGTACGCGTTGAGCGTGGTTATCGATGAAGAGTCGACGACACCTATTCCAAACTCGATTTTCACGAGAACAAGGCCACCGTGTACTCGACAAGTTTTCAAATTCTATTTTCTTGGAAACGAGACCTCAAACGAAGAGCCGTTCGTTTCCTCTATTCACCTTATTTTCCCACTTTTTCCATGCACAGTGAAACACTTTGCATTAAACTATGCTCGATACCTTGCGATCGAAAGAACACAACGTCAAGAAGTCTAAAATAAGAACAGAAACCTTACACTGGTGCGCTTATATTAAAAATTACCGATGGTTAGTAAACATATATTGAAAAAGATTCTATGTGAAAACAAATATTAACAGGTTGATTGTCAGGATGGTCACCGTTAATCTGACGGGGTTTTCTAATTTTAGGATGATTAAAATACAACGAATATCGTATCGTCTGGAAGCTCTTAAATATTGTAAATACTACTAGATAACACGTTAAGTAAATGATACGTTTCTCGACTATCAATAGATAACCTTTATCGTAATACGATGTTTTATAATAATTGGATATTGTCCCGTAGACGAAATATAAACGAAAAGGTACGCATAAATTTCACCTGGCAATCAACGTATTGAAATACGAAGCGATGGGGAGGAGAATTTCAAGAAATCCCTATTACGAAAACGATGTGCTGCAGCACCGAGCAATTACTAACCCCGAGCTCGACGACGAGGTCTGGAGGAAACGAGAAATACACGAGTCCCTCTTACCTAAATCAAAAGAGCAAACACCGCTAATTACATCATCAGGAACGAGACCGTCAGCGTGCATGTGTACCGTGGCGAACGAGTTACCTATATGATGGAACGAACGGAGGCGAAAAAATGTAAAAGAAAAGTAGGAAGGAATGGGGGAAAGAAAAAAGAGCACAAAGAGACAGTGGCGACGCAAGGTCGAGTAGCATTCCGAAAGTTAAAGAGTTTCGCTGTAAACGATAGCTACGTAGTGGAAGGTGGGCACCTCGGAGGTGGAGAGTAGGTGGTGAAGTGGCCGAGGAGAGAGAGTGCAAGGTTTAGGGTAGGACGCAGCTCGCAGGAGCAGTAATATCGATCGATCCGTCGAGTTCGAGGCTCGACAGGGTCGACTGGGGGTGCTGCAAGTAGAAAAGCTCTCCCATAAGCAGGCAAGCTGGCTGGCTGGCTGGCTGCCCGGGCACGGACTGTTTCCACTGTCTGTCTGTCCGTCCGTCTCGTCTCGTCTCGTCTCATTTCGTCTCGTCTGGTCTCGCCGCGTCTAGTCTCGTCTATCTTTGCCTCTTCGCTCTTCTTCTCGTCTTGTTCTCGTTCATTGCATACAGAGACACATACAACATACATGATTTTGGTGTCGGTCTCGGTATCATCGTTTTGATACACCATGTAACGTTATAATGTACTCGGTGTGACGTGGAATAACAAGAAAGAACGCACGATAGGTTCGCAAAGAGGTTCGGTTTGTCGAATCGTTTTGCTTGATTGTGTGTTATCTCGTGTCGTGCCGTGGACGTACGCGCGGTACGGTTCATCGCTGTGACCTTGAGAAGCAGTGACAGTGCGTGTCTCTGACCTTGGCACAGGGTTCGCCAAGTTCTCCGATGGCAGCGCGAGCACCGCTGCCAGCCGCGACGACAGCTGATCGACCACCGGCCAAGTGGAATCCCAGTGGAGGATGTGCACCGACTGGATTGCGTCACCGAGCATAATCAGGTGCGTGCGATTGAACGCGCCCGTTTCGAGGGCTGATTCTCGTCCGGGACGAAACGCCACTCGGTGAACGACATTCGTCCCGCGGTTACGTAACGGTTACGGGTCGACTCTCGCCGGTTAAAACACTGTCGAAAATTTCGTTTTGTGATTCGAGAAAGATCATCTCGTTGCGTGGAAATTTTTCCCGTTCGTTAGTGTGTTCGTTTGAATCGAAAATGGATCGTCCAGAGGTGAATTGGCGAGATTTTCAACTACCTGTTCATTTGGAACAGTGCCATGATTTCACGCGTTTCGTATAAATTCGGTTTCAGTTGCGATCCAGATCGCGTTGATATGCGATTACTCGAAAGCTTCGCGTACAGTTCGGTGCAGCCTCCACTGACACAGATTTCGTAAAGGTAGAATCCACTATCGAGTTTACGTAAGACCGTGAGCAAAGGTACGTGTATAGCGTACTGGGTGAACTGCCACCATGGCCAGCCGGGTGACATTTAAGCGTGACTGTAGTGACGTCGTGTATTAAACGCGCTCGAGTTACTTTTTACCTCAACGATTGGGGACACATGAACCTTTCGTTAAATCTTTGGTAAATCAACAATTTTTTGAAAATTATCAAGTCGTTTCTTTCAACTTGTTTCTTCGGATCGATCCTCTCTCCTGTTTACATTAAATCGATTGACAAATAATTGTCATTTACGAATATTAATTCTACACTTAAAATACATAAAATTCGTAAAAATTTGTATTAATGTATACTAAGTGTACACTGTGAAACAGTATTTATCACTATCAGACAACGTTAAAATACTAGAGTAATTTTATTTTATAATCTAGACAATATTTTATCAATTTCAAATTAAATATATGATATTTCAAGCAAATTGCAAGTTAATAATCACGCTTAAATCCGCAAACTCGCAACGAAACGCGATAAAAATGATATATTTAATTTCTATAACGATTATGAAAATGTTCTATTGCCATCTTCGACGAGGAACGAACGAAGAGGCAAAATTTTGCGCAGCGAGAGCGCACTTGAGTCGCACCCCTTCGCAGACGAACAGGTTAAAGACGAAAGTTTGCCACGGACAAGGTCAACAGCTAACGGTTAACATTAACCATATCCCGCATTCTCATGGAATATCGTAGCCATGATCTAGTTTCTTGATATCATCTCCTCGTAACATTCTATTTATCCATTTCAGAGTCTATTCTCGCCAGTTTCAAGATCGAGCCTCGATCTTTATTTGAACCCTCGATTAATCCTAATTGCATCGCGTAAATTATAAACATCCATGCAAACGTGCAAGCGATCCATACCGCGTTTTCACTTCTTTGTAGGGTGTCTGCGCCGCGAACGTGTTATTCGATGAAAACTACCCTAGCGGAATGTTCCCAGGTGCCGCGAGGGACGCGCACGCGTTATTTTCCGGAGAAAATTGCATCTTGTTGTAGCGACTTGTAGCGCCTCTTTAAAACGATATCGTAAAATAGATTATGGAAACAGAGCTGTTAGGGTAATCGATGCATGGCTGTACATATTTAAAGATTGATGGGATTATTTGGAATGAATTTAAGATAACGAAAGCTGATCAACAATTCGAGGATACAATTGGAGGCTGTTATAATTTAAAACAGTTAATAACAGTTAATATAAATTGTGTATTTTGCCATGAAATAATTAATTGATTTAAATAACCGAATAATTTGTGAATGGATTTGAAACGTCAGTGAACAACTTGAGGGTTGAGACACGTTTCTGTTACACGAATAATATGGCACTATAAATGTAGAACAATCGATATGTGGTAATATAAATCGTGTATCGTATTACGAAATAATTAATTCGTTTAAATAATCAAATAATTTAAGGGGATGATTGAAACATCTAAAACAAAGCAATCACCCTGTGGTTTTAATACGAAGTAGCATCTTTAACGGAGATTTCATTTGAATGGAATATCATTTTTCGAATAGTAATTCTTTAATCATTTCAATCGTACTCTAATTATTTCAATTACGATATTCGATGAATTATTAATCAACTTGCATTCAACAGCGTTTCAATCGTATTTTCATAAATGTCGATATCGCGGATCTTCTGCCGCTCGAAACGAAAGTCTGTCAATGTTACGAAGCGCATTACATTATTTCACATATAATTACACTACATCATTCGATAAAATATTCGACAATTCCTATTAAGATGAATAATCACACGGTTTACTCGAAGGTTGCATAGCCGTTCGGGAAGAATATTCCGCCGTGTTATTTATCCTGGTGTAAAGGATATTTCCATTAGATTGTATCGTTGGTCGAGTTCCGCAATTAACGACGAGAAAAGGAAATGATGGAAATAGTGAGTGGGATAGAAATACGGCGTGACCCGATTTGTCAGCTACAAGAAGTAGCTACGTTACTGCCTGGCCATGTATCTGGTGTGAACTTGATAACAGCAATTAGGACGCGAGTAATTACTGTTTAGCGATGTTGATTTTTTTCGACTTGCTTTTTTCTATCATTCACCACCGACCGTTTCGCTTGATACGAACTTTTCGCTTGAACTCAGTCGAAAGATCAGAAAGATCGTAAATGTTTGTTTAAAACAGCAAAAATGATGTTAACGAGCAATATGGAAATTGTTTGAAGCGAAATATAATTTTTTCAAGCGTGCAATTCCAACTAGATAGTAATGTATTGTGACACTGGATCGTTTAATGTATGTGTTTGTGTGTTGTTTTAGGAGATAAACAGAAAGAAGTTTCTGAAGAATGAACATCGAGGAAAGAAATTGGTGTAGAAAAATCGATGAAACGGAAGATATATAGAGGTTTACCGCTTGGACGAAGCTATACATTAACAATGGACACTAGTGAATCAAGAACAGATGCGCCAGTACGAGTTCTCAGACGTTTGCAGAGCATGAAGAGGAGAAGATTCGTCTGACTTCGTAGACGCGTTCGGTGCCAGTTTAGAGAATGGAGGAGTCCTCACCAAGGATTCGTTCCTATCTGGAATGCTGGGACGTAAGTATTATAAATTTCTCATACAATTCCTTGTAATTTAAATAATCACGCTATGCATAACGGTATACCAAATCAACTAAATCTGTTCGACTAGTTCAATGAAAATAAAAATTTACTTAATATGTTATGAATCGTATCATTTTCTTTGATTCTTCCACGTATATTTCTGTAATTTGAACATAGAAATTAAGATTGAATTAGACATAACTATACACCAAAACAATTAAATCCAATTATTCAGAATTTAGATTAATTGAAACTTAGATGAAAATTAGATTTTATTTAATATTTTATCAATCATATCGATTATTTCTCCCTCGCCGTTTTTATTTCTCTTCTTTTTCTTCTTTTTTATTATACTAAAACGTATATTACTGAAATACTTCAACATGGCAGACGGAAAATTAAACGAAAATTAAACGACGATTAAGATCTCGAAACAAAGGAGAAAGAAAGCGGCGGCTCACAGCTACCCAGGAGAATGCAGTTGTCGGGACTTTTTCCCCGATTTAGACTCGAATTTTGAAAATTACCCGCACACACTAAGGAAGCACGAAGCATTCTCGTCCGTACGATCGTTCAAGATGCAAGTCGTTCTTTGTGCCAACCCCCAGTCAACTCTCGCTACGCGACATTTATACAACCTCGCGGACACCATTGTTTCTTGGTCCCTCGTTATTTTCGCTTTAAAATTACATCGTTTTACAGACGCCTCGAAGACCATTGAATTTCCTCTCCATTTGTTTCATTTCCAGGATCCATCCGTTTCGTCCTCGTTACAACACCATTAAATTTACACTCTCTTTTTCGTGGTAATAAAAGGTTTGCCTTTAATCATTCGTTTTGTACACTGTTTTCTTTTCTTTTTAATAGAAAAAGGCATTGTTGCATAGTAAATGCAATGACACAAGTCTCTTTTGAAATGATCATTTCAATATTTCATAATACCACTTACAATTTTTGTGATTTTATCATTTTATTCCTTTTCCAAAAGTTTGTCCTTCTAATCCTTTTACTTCGGAGAGATGAAAAATAAGTTACTAGCCTTAATTTTTCTTTTTCAATTTTTCTTACAATAATTTTTATCGATTCTTGCTTTCATCTCCTCTACATTGAAGTTTTAAAATCTTATTCAATTTTCATTTAATTACCAAATTTTCTATTACTGGCAGCTTTTGTACTGTCCCTTAAATTTTTCCAGTAATGTTTCCTATTTCCTTTGTCAGCACGAGTCATATCGACCTCTGTAAAAATAGTTTCGCATTAAAATCGAATCAATACACGTCGAATGGAATTCTTGCGAAACTAGTTCGATTGTAACACACGTACCGCAATAACAGCGAAATATCCAGGAAAGTTGGTAAGGAAGATATTCGATTCGACCCATCGAAGCGGAAAAACGCGAGGAATTCGGTCGCAACATCCAGCTCCTGTCGTTGCTTGACATTTCGCCGCACCGTCGAAGATTTAGGATTTTCATTCGACTATCGAGCGAGGAGTATCGGTCTGATGTTCTTGAGGAAGAACACAGCTCGAGGGAAAATCGATGGCCAGAGCTGAACAGCTCTCCGAGCGGAGAGCTGGGATCCATCTCGAAAATGAAATTTCCTTGAATGAGTTTCTCGGCTTTTAATCGATTCGCGAAAACTTAATGTTCTTGAGCGTCAAGGCAAACGTTTTAATGAATCGTCCGCGAGAATTTGTAAAACACTAAAGTCGGCAAAGACCTTAATGCGAACGTCGATTACGCAGCCAGACAAACAAACGTTCGTCCGATGAAAATCTTTCCACGAAAACGGTCATTTTATCGAATTAATTGTTTCCTCCTCTTCGTAATAACTTGCAGGTAAAGGGGGTTAATTAACGATAAGACAGAGTCGAATACAGATTCCTTAGATCTTCTTTCTCTTTACGTTCGAACTGATTAAAGTCTGTTTGAACTGACATAGCGGATGGTTAGTCATTTTCTTTGCCAATCTCTTCTCGTTTCTTCGCGTTTCTTTTATTCTTCTTTCCCTTAGCTATCTAATAGTAAAGGAGATTTGCTCGTTTAGCTTTTGTTAAAAATCGGAGGTAGAAAGTATTATGGAAGTTTTTGGAGATTTTTACGACGTTTTACACCGGTACATGATTCACTGAGAGACAGAGATTCGAGCAAGTCGTCAAATATAATAGTATGTATTTTGTATTTCAAATATCATCGTATGTAACTTATTTATTTTCTATAGAGACTTGATATATATCTATAGACACTATCTGACACTAGTGCAGCAAATATTGGGAATTGTTCGTCATTTTATCATACCGTCAAGAGATTAACCCTACTGTTCTCAGTAATTTGTAAATATTCTAATTTATATTACAATTTATTATATAATTTATTGACACCGGGGTAGAGAAAAATGGAACCATCGGAAAATGAAAAGCATTGAGCTAACATCATTTGATAACGGTAATATCGGAAAACGATAACTAATACACAAAGAGGGTAGCAAAATTATTTGAAAAAGAAAAGATTATTTACTTGTGGAAGATCTTTCTTTTATATATTGCATCCTTCTTTTCTAAAGATACCAAGCACCGATAATGTGAAATATCGATACGACAATAGTTAATTAAAGTTGTTAACAACTTGGATTAGTGTAAACACGAGACTCACGATAATTAAGCACTAAATGATAAATACGTTAAGTAGTAAAAATTAAAGCCTAGTAATTAGAGGTAACGATAGAAACGAGCATTTGTGAGAAATATTGAACAAACATAAAAGAAAACTATATACGTTTTTCAGGCACCTTATCGTTTTATAATTTTGTTTGTTTACGAGAGAAAACATTATAATTGAATCAGAAATTATTGCAAATTGATCGAATTGTACGACTATGAAAAATTACTAGTGAAGTGTGATAGTGTAATGAGTTGACATAGATAAGAGAATGTAAATAATGTAGCATATCGCGTATCCTTGTATTAATTGAACTAAATTTTTCAATAAAAAGACACGGCGTCAAAGATATCCATTGAAATCAATGTTTAAGGAAAAATATATACAGTTAGCTTGTATAAACGAATGAGATGTAAAAAATGTTTTACTAATTCATTAAATGATGTACACAGAGACGTAGGAAAGAGAAAATGTTCAAGAGATCCTGTTAAATGGAATTTAAAGGCAAGGTACGCAATCCCAAATAATTAAGAGCACAAACACTGATTGGTGCATTAGCAATACATAGAAGCATTTGCTTTCGATGGCTTTCGATGTTTTTTCGACTAATAAAACAAACCTCATCTTTTCGACCGACTAACAATAAAAAGATAAAACGAAATACAAATATCGTCGAGATATAAAAAATTATACATATGTAATTATTCGGATGTAAATACCTGATCAAATTTCAATATCATATGGCATTTAATATCAGCGCTATGATTTCATGATTTATTACCACCTGCTAACTGTTTCAAGACATTTCGAACGTTTATTGCAATTTTACTGGAACGCGGGTCACCTCCGTCTTAAATGCGCATCACTTTCCGCGAAATCAATTCCAAGCATGCTCTTACTTGGAAGAAGGTCAGCTGCTAATATCAAATAGACTTTTATTCGTCATTTTTATAATTTCTCCGCCTTCGTTATTTCCAAATTACCGGAGTACGAATTCTGTTTCATCGATAAATTTTCGTAGAAATAATTTTCGAAGAACGTTCGATACTCTATAATTTTATCAATTACAATAAGTTAGAAAACGATGTAGGTTACTATTATCGAGGTTAAAAAATAATTTACAACAAGATTGATTAGTGAATTTCTTGCAAGAGAGATATTCTTTTAATTATGGCTTCCAATTGTTTATTACGATTTTCAAAAGTCTCGGTACAATTTCTAAGCGAAATCTCAATTAAGGTACTCGTATAAACTGCGTATATTTATGCATTCATAGTAATATTTTCAATACAATTTATGATAAGTTTAGGGGCGCAAGAAATGTATAGAAAGTATATATATAGACATAATATGCAAAAAGTAAAATACTTGTGATATTTAATTAAATCGCATTTAAGTTCTATTTCTGTAGCTATGTCCATGATGAATATGAATTTGCATAAACATCTGCAGTCTGCTATCACGCCCTTCCTCGATGGCTAGAAGATATTAATATCATGGAAAGTTCACGCTTTCACGCAGTGCATGCGTACTTTATCACGCTACATAGTTGAACACAAAATGCCATTAATGAAAAATTTATACGTTTGCTATCGTTCAAAATATCTTGACGAAATTTTTTACGAATTAATCCTTATATCATATTAATCCTTATATTAATCCTTGAATCATATTATTATAAATCCTATCAAATGACCGAGTGTCTTGATATTCGTTTATAAAATACAAAATATTTACCACCTTTACATTTTATTCGATATTTTTCATTTTTCCAATTACTTTAAATTCCATTGACAAATTTTAGTAATCTCGATGTCACGTTACTTACAAAAATATTAGAAACAAATGGTTTAATAAATACAGGCAATATTACACTTAACAAATTAGGAAGAGGAAAGAAATGCATGCGAGTATGACAGAAATATTGAGTATCTTGATATCTTCATTTTTTTCTACATTTTTACTGTAAATTCTGTGGAGAAATATTTACAAGATGGTTCTAGTAATTGTAATAATGTTACAAATAAATAGCTTATAGTAAACGAGAAGAGAATATTTAGTATATTTGGTAAATCGAGAGAAGGGGACAAATGCATGCGAAAGGAATTGGTGTTTCCAAGAATGAGACAATTTAAATATAACAGTACGAAACGGCGCGGCGTGGAGAACGTAAATCATCAGCCATAAATCATCCACGTTGCACTTGACACGCGTGTCCTACAAAGCTACACCCAGCTGTTATCTGTATGTAATGTTCAAGATGTCGTGAAAATTAGACGATACACGACAGATCGAAACGTCGAAGCAATTTGTTAGCGTTGATTTCCCAATGGTCGTTACTATTCGCGTTATCTTTCTTTGTAAGTAGAGAAACCTCGTAGAATTTCTGTGATTTGGTTCTTTCGACTATTCGTTTACGTAACATCGTTTGCATACGTCGATCCATCGACCATTGGGGAACTATCGATACCAAGGAAAATGGTGAAAATTTCGCGACCTTTCGCCTTGACACGGTGCAGCGGTTCTCAACGAAGGCGCTGGCATTTCAAAGAAATCTCCAGGGTAATATTCCTTGTGATCGATAAGTAAGAGGGCGAAGTTAAAGCGGGTAATATAATTAAGACGCTAGGATGGAGATAGGAATGTTCGAACAGGATTTTCAAAGTTAATACGAGTTAAAGGAAAATACGCGGAATCCGCCTGGTTCTAGGAGGTCTGACCTGATTCGACGGTTAACGATATTACAATTTCTTTTACGCCATGAACGAAGTTAAGTACTTGCTATTTAGCGTGTCGCGGCTCGTTATTTTCTCTTATTCTTCGTGACTTTTTAAGTACATTTTAAATCAAGGATTATTTGATTTATTATCTGATAAAACGTGTACGGTATTGCCTGATGCCATTATGAAATGTGTATTATGGAAATCACTCGTTACAGAATATGTTCATAGACGTATCGTAACATTTTATCTTACAAGATTCGTTACTGTATCCAAATATGAGTAAGTATAAGAAACAGATATCGCAGTCATGCAAATTTTTTAATTTACTTCGTCCTGCTCTTGGAATCAAAACGTTTCCCTCCACGAGTAAACATAGTAATTTACTTTCCTACGCGAAATGCTAGAATTCCCCGATACGTTAATATTACAATGGTAAATTTAAAATTTCCCCATGATTCTAGACAAGATCGTGGAATTGTTTGACGTTGAAAGATCTGCTGTTCTGATATTCGAACGTTAAACTTCACATTTCATTAGAGATTCAACTCGAGAGTTGAGAACCGCTAACCATAACCTTCACGAACATTTATGAATTCGACTCCGTATCTTTCATCGACGAATTATCGAACTTCTGATGAGCACAAAGAACCATTTCTATCGCATAAAAGAGTAAAAGGAGACAGAATGGGAATAAAAGAATTCGAATGTATCCTTTGTAGCAGAACGAAGACAAGTACTCGGTGGCGAACAGCCAGGCACCATTGCAGGCTGGCGAAGAGGAACACCCAGAACGCGGTACATGGACAGGGAAATTCGACTTCCTGTTGTCTCTTCTGGGCTACAGCGTCGGCCTTGGCAATGTCTGGCGATTTCCGTATCTGTGCTACTCGAACGGAGGGGGTGCTTTCTTAATACCGTTTACGATAATGCTCATTATCGCCGGGCTTCCTCTCATGTTCATGGAGCTTTCCTTAGGTAAGTAAAGTAATCCCTTTTATCTATACGCGAAGCGTTTAATTGTTACATTGTTACAATGTACAAGTATTTCATTATATTGACACTGTAGAATCTTGATGTTATATTGGATAATCAAGTGACTTCGTTTTCGTGTAAGAGAATATCATTTATTTAATGTAATGTAAATAAGTAACTAACAATCATTAGGATAAAACATATTGCGAAGGATGTTCGGTATATTGCAAAGGGATATAAACTACGCGCTGCTAAACCGTGGTATTACATAATCTATGAAATGACATGAAAATGAACAGCTGTTGTTTCCGTTTTCAAATCCGATCGAGTATAATCTCTCTGTAAACTTATCGAAATTGAAAAATAAATATGTTCTTCGTGTTTCGTGTTCGGACGACCAACGGATATTACAGTCTCGCGATGGTTAATCAAAAGAATCGAGTAGTTCTATTTTAAATCTGCCTGTTCTGTAGTGGCCAGTTCAAAATTCTTAGAAAACAGTCGCACCTATCTTGGAATACTTGGAACGCGAAGCTACCACAGTACGCCACCAAATAACTATCGATTAATTCTATATCGGTGAAATCCGCGTTGAAACTTTCCAAGAGTAGCGATCAGCTGTTCCCTTACGTCAGAAAAATGAGAAAGAAGGAAAGGAAATAACATAAATCGAATGAGAAATATTAATATTTATTAAATATTACGAGTTGGATCGGCAACATCGAGGACATCGAAACTACATCATTACGATGACGAAGCATAAAAGACGTGACGCTTTAACGTTAGATCTATCGCAGAGTAAATAGTATCAGACTTTTTATTTTTCCTATCAAAAGCATGCAGCTATTTTTTTTTATCTCACCTAAAACATTGCGAGATATCTTATCCATAAATTCGCAGAAGACTCGAATATATCACAAAATACACGGAATGGTTTTTCCATAGAAAACAACGTTCAATTATAAATACGAAAAAAATAGACATCTCGCGAGATCTTTCGCTTATAACATTCGCATGAACGAAATTACGTCGCAAGATATCTCGTCCGTAAAGACAGAGGCGAAACCACACGGAAATAGACATACAGCTACGCGATAAGAATGCAAACCTCATTCTTATGGTCATCTTGTGCTCAAGGTCAACCCATGTCCACGCTTGTTGATTTACCGAAATAGAACGATCAATGAACGATTGTTCTTCGTTACCAGGCTTACGTAACGTTATTTTTAGGCGAACCAGTGAACCGTTCGTGATATCGACCCCTGTTTTGCGATTCGATATTCCGTGTAAATTGCAGGTGCACAGCTAGGCCTGGCACAAATGGCTTATCGATCCATTTCTTCAGCTGTTTTTTTCCTTTCTCTTTTGCAATATTCTCTCCCACAGGGCAGTACGCGAGCCTTGGCCCAGTGGCAGCATACAAACGCTTCTGCCCCTTACTCCGCGGATTGGGGTATGGAATGGTGTTGGTCAGCTCGGTGGTGATGCTCTACTACAATTTGATCATCGCCTGGACCCTTTATTACATCTTCGTCTCCGTGGCCGGTGAGATTTAACTATAGTATTATCCATAATGTTACATATCTTTTGCTTTCTTTCTCTCTCTTTTTTTTTTAAAGGATAAAAGGATTTTTGTGTCTGATAAGTTTTATGAACGAGAGAACACAGTATCACGGTGCGTGAATTATCGATTCGTCCGAGTGTAGGTTACTGCGTTTCAAGTGCCAACGGGTATCTAGGTTTCGCGGTATTCCTTGTGAATTTTTCTTCTTTCTTTCGTTCTTGGGAAAATAGATAGACGTATGACGAGGCAGCATGAAGAGAGATGAATAATAAATAATGAAACCATTGAAATATGTCGTCGTTAATCTGTCTATCTATTTAGCGACGATCGCAATAAAAAATAATTCATTGCATGTCTCTTAAACCAAGGAAACATTATCGAAACATCAGTGTTTAATATCGATAAAGAAATATTAATTGGTTTGTGCAGGAGCTGGTAAACTGCCATGGAGCAAGTGCGAACCACCATGGAGCACCGAAGACTGCTTCATGCCAGAAGCTGCCGAGGCGTGTATGTCTCAAAATATGAGCTACTTCAAAACAAGATGTTTAAATTCCACTCAGATGGCCTCCATGGGCCTGACTATAGAGAACATCACTAGTGCCATTAGAAGACCACCTGCTGAGGAATATTTCAAGTAAGGAGAGTACACTCGCAAGTATTGCTATTAAATCTAATGAAAGAAGAATTATGCTTTGCATCGTGTAATTGACTCAGTAGTGATAAAAGCGAAATAATTCAGAAAATAAAGTTATTGGTTGCGAATTAAACTACTTTTCTAATATATCATTTCAATCATGCGTTACACAGCAATCACGTGTTGGGGATGAGTAGCGGCATCGAGGAGACAGGTTCAATTCGACCCTCGATGGCAGTGAATCTCCTGTTGGCTTGGATTATCGTCTTCCTCTGTCTGAGCAAAGGTGTTCAAAGCTCGGGAAAGGTTGTATATTTCACTGCTCTCTTCCCATACGTCGTTCTGGTAAGCGTAATTTTCATCGACGCTTCTTTAGAATTTTTATTTTCTTCTGCAATTCTATAATCTGACTTACTTTCCATACTTGTTAATACTTTTAATAATTGTTAATAATTTTTTTTCAATTCCTACTAATACGCGTTTTATCATATCGAGTGATTTCCCCCACACCCCTTTTTTCACTCTCTAAGTCAGTCTCACGCAGAATTTGCTATTTTTCGACGATTCTAACCCACGGGGAGAGCTGTAAACGAAGAACTATGTTTTCTGTTCGTAGATCACTCTTTTCATTCGAGGGATTTTACTTCCCGGCGCCGACGAGGGCATTCTCTTTTATCTAACGCCCGATTGGAAAAGGCTAATGTCCGCGAAAGTATGGGGCGACGCGGCTGTGCAGATTTTCTTCGCTTTGAGCCCTGCTTGGGGTGGTTTGATAACGCTCAGCTCCTACAACAAATTCACCAACAATTGTTACAAGGATTCGTTGATCGTCGCCGTCAGCAATATCGGCACGTCCTTCTTCGCTGGTTTTGTCATTTTTTCTGTGATCGGATTCTTGGCTCACGAGCTTGACGTTCCTGTCGCGTCTGTCGTCGATCAGGGTGCTGGACTGGCTTTCATTGTCTATCCTGAGGTATGTGAATATAGAATTATTATTAGCATAAAACGTTCTTCCTTTTGTAAACTTATTTTAGATCAGGCTCAAGTTCTTTTTTGTGAAATTATGTTTGATGAATATTTTTTTAAAGATTTATCACGTATTTGATCATGTCTTTAGATTGTATCTTGGTTTCATTTATTTTTCTTTACTCTTCACGCGCTTCAAAATATTTCTATTAACATTTCGGTAGAGTTGTTAAAATGATACGTGTAATTATAATTACTAGATTGCAGTTTATACATTTAAGGGAAATTTAAGCGTGCAGAAATGTATGTGTAGTGCGCTATTCGTTATAATATTTGTAGATCTTTATTTAGGTCCTATTTTTCTTTGGTTGTGTCTAGAAACATACGAATTTACATGAATATTCGTAGTCTAATAATTACTGTACAATCAATGTTTATTACGTATTAATAGTATTTATACAATTCATTTCTACAGATTCGATAAAAGAAGTAAAAGACGATAGACTGAAGTAAATTTTAGAAATCGACCTTATAGGGAGAACTGAAAGACTTTAGGATTACAGATCAGGTTACAGGCTTCTTTATTTTCATACAAAACGAAAGTATCTACGTCTGAAACAGCATTTTGTTATTTTACTTTTCACTCTACTGCTACATTTTATGCTGCAGTGTACTAGCTACAGATTTCTGTATTTATGGACGTTTTAAATGTTCTTTTTCTAAAATTTAGTATTTAATACCTTTAATATTAAATGTTACACTATCTAAAAATACATATCAGACAAAAACATTTGTATAAACACTATGCATTAATCAATCATATTCATTATATATATAAAAAGTATGCTGTGTTAATTATATATTTTTGTTATTAAAAAAATATATCATACAAATAGGTAGTAGCTCGTTTACCAGTTGCACCACTTTGGTCGCTGCTCTTCTTCGTGATGCTGCTCACTTTGGGTCTCGACTCTCAATTCGCATTGATGGAAACTGTTACCACAGCGATCCTTGATGCCTTTCCAGCATTGAGAAATTACAAATTATGGGTTGTCCTGGCAGCAGCTGTATTCGGTTACGCCGGTGGTATCATTTTCACTACCAATGTAAGTTTATATTGTACATAGGAGAAACCGCGAATATTTATTTTCTACAACTGATACCAAAAAGGATAATTAACTAATTTCAGACGTTGGAAAAAGAATTCGTAAACGTTACTAATAACTATAATAAAAATTTGTATTCATCGAACTTTAATCATTTTTCATTTATAGGATTGAAAAATACCAAGTAATACACGACTAAATTCAAAATACGTGATCATTATAAAGATATTAGTTATATTAGTTATAGAAATTTATTATATCAATGAAGATAATATTAGGAACCTACGAATATATATGTATTTTAATTATTATATCTAATTCACATATCTAGGTAATTTCATATTACATTAATATTCTGTAATTAATAATCTGTAATGCATAATCTTGTCACTTGACAACATAATTATATCTACTAATATATAACAAGTACGCGATACTTATCAGATAGAGCTTTCGAGTGTATTTATATGTATCTTAAATTATTGCCGTAAGCTAACAGATACACTGCCCGTCCATTTATGAAACTATACTACTTTTTACATTATCGTCTTATTGTCTTTACAATCTGAATATTTTAGTGTTATTCGTAGCTGTTATCTCCTTTTATATGTATATCTGTTACCTATACTCCGAAGTATCTTAGAAATATTAGAGTACGATAAATAAAATAATTATCGTCTTTCACAATATTTAATCTGCTTATATGTTCCACGTACGTTATAATTTCTTTTCCCAAGTGAAAAGTTACAAAAAAATGAGATAGAGTTTAAAAATTATTTTTCTACGAATTTATGACATATAAATTGAAAATTTCAAAGTATTTTACTATATTTATAAAAATAATTCATTCGAGGGTTAGTAATAATAAAATAATAAAATTAATAAAATAATTATCGTTTTTCACAATATTTAATCTGCTTATATGTTCCATGTACGTTATAATTTCTTTTCCCAAGTGAAAAGTTACAAAAAAATGAGATAGAGTTTAAAAATTATTTTTCTACGAATTTATGACATATAAATTGAAAATTTCAAAGTACTTTACTATATTTATAAAAATAATTCATTCGAGGGTTAGTTTCAGAAGATTGCTCGTAATTGAAATGTCACATTTCGCTGCACTTCCAGGCTGGTATGTACTGGTTGCAATTGATGGACAAATACGCAGCGAATTGGTCGGTGTTATTGATCGCCATAGGCGAATGTATCTTGGTCGCTTGGATCTACGGTGCGGATCGATTTCTCGACGACGTGCAGCAGATGATCGGACCTCGTAGTCGTCCCTGGAGATTTTTCTGGACGTGGATGTGGAAAGTGATTACACCAGCTACGCTCTTCTTCATCCTATTTTTTAATTGGGTCGAATACGAACCGCTTACATACGGTGGCTACGTTTATCCAAAATGGGCGGACGTTGTTGGATGGGTTGTCGGTATAATACCAGTATTGGTCATCGTTGGCGTGGCTCTCGTAAGTAAAATTAAATCGTTCGACGTTGTTCGCGGTGAAATACGAGTGTCGTCGTTTACAGAGTAATTTAGGAACACGATAACATTTAAAGTATTTGGTCTCTTGAAGTCGGAGGAATTGAATGAGAGTTTCAGGATCGGTGCATACAATAGAATGTGGATTATTGGAATATTGATTATTGGCACGCCGATTATAAGAGTCCTTGATTGCATAGGCAGAAGTTCTTTCAGTTCTCGAGTGTTTTGTCATGTATAATTGTAACACAGAAACAGTTATATTAATATAACAAAGTACTTAGGTGCACTAGTTAGCATATCGGTCGATAGCTTTTTCCTCTTTTCGTGACAATTGGCAGTTTAGAGTTAGAGTTTTTGTGCGTAGTTACTATATGATTTTATTTAAGTTATAATAAAGCGAAGTAATATTAGCTGCATTGAATGACAATACGCTGTTTTTACGATCGTTTACCTTTACATTCATTTCTCCTTACAAGCATTCTCCTTCTATCTAAATAAATATCGAAAATGCTTTGACACTTTCGAAAAAGTGTGTAAGTGCAGTATTTTTGAAAGTAAAATATCAATATCTCGATTGATTTAAAATGCACGATAATTTGAAGAAAACCGTCAATGTTTCCTTTCATTTTCTAAAAATCCTTCCATTCCAATCTCGTGACAAGTTTTTATTTATAGCAAAAGCCGGCTGATCAATAAAGTGTTAATATTTCTATCAACCATGCGCATAGTAAATGACGCTTCAGAATTAAGAAAAAAAAGGACTCTTGTTTCTCGTAATAATTACAATACGTATAGCTCGGTATCCTTGGTATCCTAATAGTTTTATCAACAATTTCATTAATATTATCAAAATGTTTCCAGGTATAAACAGACTGAAATACATTCATTAATACGTTATTCATTACAGAATCAATTGAGGGATCGGCGTCGTCGTCCTGCCTACGACGAGGACGACGATGATGACGACGATCTCGACAACAGGCTGTCGTGGCAAAGACCAGGAAAAGGGAAAACGAAGAAAAGCAACGGGAAGAATGTTTGGTGGCGCGCGAAGATGCTTTTACAACCGACTTCTGATTGGGGTCCTGCGGCCAGAAACCCTTCTACCCCATCGAGAACGCTCACTCATACACCGTCGCCAGGTAATCAAGGACTTGATTAAGCTCCAGTCGTGTGCAAGTAAACATCATCCGACAGGACGTGTATTACGTTATTAAACACGGCACGGCGTGGAGCGGCGTGGTGGATGCATGGTCGTACGAGGCGCAATTTTCATCAGTTTCGGTTCTAATTGCATTTAACTCGGCTGGTAGCAGATAATAATTAATTTAGATATAATAAGCAATGATAGACACTCGATGACATTATACCCGAGCGAAGGTTAACGCTGTACACGCACAGGGAAACGGTGTTTTTCTTATATTAAACAAGATTATCTCGGATTTGTGTAGAGGTCTCCGCTTACATCATGTGCTGACGGTAATCGATAATGAGATACGTCTGGACCGAGTATTTACTTATACATTTATTTACGCGATTGTCGGATATGCAGGGTGCTGCAGAAAATATGTGCCTCGTACTTTAAAACTATAATACGTCGGTCGTATAGTTGTCGACCAAATTATGATAGAATGAAACGCTAGCAGCACACGATTGTTTTATTTGTAAAGCACAAATGTGACGAGTAATCTGTCAACTATGATAAAACTAAATATGCAAAATACATATACAAAATGTCAATAGTTTATACAGTATTAAATCGGTTGATAGAATTCTAAGTAACAAGTGGCAATTTCATCAGTGAAGGATTATAACGATCGATTTAGATATATTTAGGATAATTGCTAATTATTAATCACCCAATGGTATTTCATTAATTCTTAATTATATTTCGCGGAAGGAATTCTTTTCATGACTAACATTTTCGGAAAATTTGTCTGCGAATATTCTTCAAATAATTTTTTTTATTACGAAGAATGTAATGATATAATCAAATTCTCCTAATATAATTATCATCGTATAATAGAGAAATTATTGCTCTTGTGATAAGCAAATCCTAACTATAACGTATACTTCTTGCATATAAACCAACGTTAATTAGTAGCTTCATATCATGATGTTAATGGAAGCGAAACAACAGAAATTGCGTACAATGTGTAGAATAACGTCATGCATATTTAGAGAAGTCCAAACAGAATTTCAAGTAAAACTTTGCACATGTACATACACGAACTAATATTAGCAAATATTTATCGTGTTGTATCATATAGAATGTCCGACGTTTAACGACTCCGTACTTCACCAAACGCTAAGAGAAATGCATTTCTACACGCACAAATTACAAAATTAAAACGATATAAAAAATCTTTAGCTTTAAAATCATCTACGAAGATACAGACATTTGTTGAAATAACAAAAATTTGGGAAACATTGACAAAATAAAATCAGACATTTTATATGTTACAACCTACTAGATTTACTAGGTTTCATGAAATAATTTTAACGTAGGCCCACCAGCAGGATACAATTCCGTGAGAGACACCATAGTCCTGGTAAACGGTCAGCCAATGATACAACCCTCGGGCACGTCTGGCACCACTCAGAAGCTTCCCGGACCGTCGATCCTGAAGAATTCTAGTAAAACCGATTTGATCACATCCCAGCAAGTCTGACACGATGTTCATTTTATCTGTAAAGACGAGTCTGCCCAGAAATCTATTGCCAAAGATACAACAGGCCAATAACAAGTAGTTGCATATCGCAGATAGGATCGATGATCGATCGGGTGGCGGTCAAACGAAGAATGGTATTGAACGTTCCAATAGAAGAGAGATATTCCTATGGATTTATTTTTTTAAAGAGGAATAGTCGGTGTATTTTTTCATATACTCGAACCTCACAATCCTATTAAATTATATCTTTCATTCAAATAGAATCTACGATTAATTATATGACAATTAAAGTATTTTTGTAATTTATTAAATTATTTTAAAATTCTTAATTTTCATTTTCATTCTCGTTTGCTTTACCAGAGAAGATGTTTGATATTCTGCTTTCTTTTTACAAGTTTCACAGTTCCAACGTAGACTCGTAAGAATATTTAACCATTATCGTCGTTTAACATTAAATGGCCACTATTTCGTTGTAAAATAGTATGTGAAAACTTGTAATCGGTATAGCGAATCGCATGAAATGTAGGAAAGAAAAGGACTAAAAAAATTTATCGATCGCGACTAGATAGAAGACTGTCGATGTGACGAAGGTGCTGCGTGAAGAAACTGTGACACGACTCCAGCACGCGCGCTGCGATGTAAAACCGTTAGGAAAAATTACGCTACTCCACTGCTTTCGATTGTACATACATAAGGACACGAAGAATACAAAGAAAATGATAAAAAAAAATCTCACACACGGACGGTAAAATATCAAGAGGATAACGAGAGGAATAATGGAATTAAATAATTGTAACGTATTCTAGCGAGGAAAGTTACGTATTTATCGCTACCTACGCTGAAGCGTCATTATACAAATTATTAAGATATAGCAATGACACTTCACCTTTTTCAGGTGGAAATCACTGAACGATTCAATTGCTCCCGTGTAAGGTATCTTATCTAAGATAATGTTCACTTGCACAGCGGATCAATTTAGGCGTTCCGTGCGATTAGGCATGTTCGATTTAGCCGTCAAAATCAAGAGGAGTTCGCGGTTAATTCCTCCTCGTCGCAATTCATATCTATGTAATCTCGTATCACCCGCCATAAACAAACAAAACACAAAAAAAAAAGAAAAAAAAGAAAAAAAGAGAGAAGAAAATACAGGCTAAATTTCTATTAATCCACTGGACAATTTTGTCGCAGAATATTTGTTGTTATCCGACACGTTCAGTCGCCACCATCTGGTTTTTTGTAAAGCACCATTTCTAGTTACGCGAGCGTTCGGTATTTTTTCGATGTTGACTCGCGAAATGTTTCATATCTAAGTACCAGCTACGCTGTACCGTTTATCGAGAGAATAAGTGTGATCGTTCAAGAGCGCAAATTTCGAGGAATTGGAAAGTCGAGGAGATTTAAAAAGGGAAGGAAGCGAATCTAATTGTAAGTGCTGAGAAAGCGGAAAAATGACGCGGTCTTAGACAGTATTATCTTGCTGAAGCGAGGATGATTAGCGCTATCCTTCTTCCTGCGTTCACCTATCGATGTCCTCCAAAAACGAGAGATCGCAACAATCGTTAGTTGATGGGGTATAGAATATTTTTGTTAAAGACGCGATTGTTGCACTATTTTAGTCGTTTTAATCCTTTCAGCGTTGCCACCATCGTAGCAATGGAATTTAAAGTGAGATTGAAAATCTCTGGGAATTTTAATTACGTAAGAGAATTACGTACTAAGCGTACGATAGCGTAAGTGATTCAGATATCTATTTATGCTTTTGGTTTACTTCTTTCGATATCTCCAACGACTGATAAACATGACATTTTATCGAAGCTGAGTACTCTTATTTCCATTTTCACAGACTGAAAATAGAGAAGAATAATTCATAACTATGATGATCTATTTTATTGACTTTTTTTAAATTAGAAATTATCGTTACCGATAGCGATGATAGTAAGATTGAAGCTTTTACAAAGAGTCAATAAATATCGTGGTTCAATGCTTAAAGGATTAAATTGTTGAGCGTCAAAGATATATAATGTTCAGCGATAGAAGAGAATTATTTGTCGTTATAATAATGTACGCAATATGATCGGAAGTGGGAGGTCGAATTTAAACGGACGAAGTACGACAATTACTTACAAAGGTTTCGATGATGCGATGCGAATTATACCGCTCTGCATATTTCGACGTGGATAGTAAAGTTAATGGTCGACGTTTACCCTTCGATGTAGTCTCTGAACAGGGTAAGCAGGTGTCGATAAACAATTAACTACGCTACTTGAGATATTGTAATGATAGGATCACGTACTACAAAAAGATTTATGGCTGGATAATTTGTTGAGCAATAAATATGGATAATTTCTTGTGCAATTAATATTGAAATACTAAAAGAAAAGAGTAAATAAAAGTAACATGTAACATTTACAAGTTTTTTAAAATTTATATTAGCTTCCATATCTTGAAAATTTATTGAATTATAATTATTTGTTATATCGACGTGGCTACCGTTACTTTTTATATTCAATTCATTATTTGTTTCATTACTTTTAACATTCAGAAATTAATTTCTGCAAATATTAATTATTTCGCAATTTCTAGCTAATAATATCGTTAGACAGGGAATCGCGTTTTCTTCGATTCTATCTTAAAATTTGTCACATGTAGCATAAACAGGTCGACTATTTGCTTGACTTGTATATTAAAAGCTTATATTTTTCGATCGTTGTACGCAGAAGTTATTTCGGTTAAGAGACTCAGGGAGAAGCAGCTGCTTCGATAGTTTAATTCTGTAGTCTATAAACTGAGCTTAGAAACATAGGGGAGTTCCTTTTATTTTTTGCTATTAATATAGATAGGTGGTAGCCATATTTGTAAAGGGGATAACACAAGCCATTAAGTCACTTTTATTTCTCTTTACACAAGACAAGATGAAAAATATATACCAAAATAGGTATGAACTTCTCATTAAAAAATTTATCGATGCTTTCGTTTTAAATAATTTTGGTTGGCAGAAAATAAGAAAGCTTAATTGAGAAAATCATTATATTAGTAATAAATAATGTACGTTTAGAGCTTTTTGTAATCCTATTAGTTTCTTTCCTTAGAAATCATTTCGTCGAGTTTTGCATTAATTTTCTTTTACATATTTACATACATACTTATTATAGAAACTTACTAATTATATTATTATTAATTGTATAGAAATTAAATATGCACATATTAAGCTCCTTCTTCAAAATTACAAAAGAAGAAAACAGAAATTAAAAGGTCGTGATCCCTTACGTACGATATTTTCGGCCAACGAATACTTCGCCCGCTTAAACTTGCAATTCGATCGCGTCCACAATTGGAGGACGACGAACACTTGATCTGTCCTTGTTACACTTAAAAAGACAAAGAAAAGAACTCTATTTTCTTGTAGATCGACTGTCGAGTGTTTCCGCGTGTATAACGCCTCCAATTCCCGTTATCAATTATAATATCTATTTTCCAGCTGCGTAAACTTTTCAGGGTTTCACCTAGTCTATTAGACTAATAGCTGTTCTGCGTGCTTCTGAGAATCGAACGCTTGTTCCGTAGAGTGTAGAAGAGGAAGAAAAAGAAGAAAATGAAGAGGAAGAAGAAACCGTGTATTGTATATATATATATATATATATATATGTATATATAATATAATATATTCGTATATATACATATATATATATCATATATATTTATTTTTGTGTGAACCATAGACAGTGAGATGATGGAAGGGTATTTAGAACGAAGAGGGAAGAAGGAGGAAAGAGGAGAGGGTTGTGTCGTTTCACGGTTCAGCGAGAAAAGCGTTTCGGATCAATTCCTAAAAATAGGAATTATAAAATAAACGTTTAAGTCAGTGATGTCTCGCAAGTACACCGGACACGCGCGTACATATGCAGTCAATAAACGTGAGAAATCGTGATTCTTTATTTTTTATGTGACCCCGTTTGTAAAGTGTTGTTAGCTGTATCATATGTATAACATTTATCGGTATACTTTACGTATATATGTATATACATATACACATATACATATACACACGTTACAGGATATACATATATAGTATATTATACACATTATTGTATATTAAATATTTACATTATATTTATAGGCGCTTGTACACTGGTGTACGCGTCGCATAGTTTATTATATTACGTGTACAAAAGACAAGCATAAGAAAATAATAAAAAAATACACGACACGATTCATCGTTTGATATATCGCAAGAAAGAGGGAGGTTCTGAGCGAGCAAATGTCACGAAACAATTTAACTAGACATTAAAGCCGAGAAAAATAGAAAAAAATCTCGCTGCGTTCAAATTACGAAAAGGCAGACATACAAAATGTGTTAACTCATATCCGTGCGCGTGAGAATCTGTGTGGTGCGATTTTTTTTTTCGCTGCGTTTCGTTGAGTGAGTGAACACGACGAAAAGAAGTGTGGAAAGTGTGTGTAAGTGTACTTTTCTAGAGTAACAAGGGCCTAACTCCACTTTTTGTCCTCTTAACGGTCCACGTGTTCGCGTTCATTGGTAACGTACACAATTTTTATTATCACAAATTGATTGGTCTCGTCCAAGTATTTTTCGTTTGTGCATAAAATGAGCGTAGCTAAAATTAGAGTATCGTTTTAAAATCCTTTGACTTGTTGTTTACGTTAAATTCAACGAACAGGAAAAAATACAAGTTGCCGCGAAACTTTGCCTCTTAAAAGTCTTTTTTTTACACGGTGATTCGTGGTTACAGGAATTTTCAGCAAACCGTTTTCATTAGAATAAGTTTCACGAGCTTTACGTAAACATGAAATTTGCAAACGATGAAAATTTCGAAGCATCCTGCGACCATACGACTCGTTCGTAAGAAATCGCAGTTCTCGTTATATCTGCGATCGATATGGTTTGTAAGTAATGAAAGTGGACGTTAAGAGTAAATATTCGTCCTTTGCCATTAATCCTTTGCTCAAAGGGATGAACAAGTGGAGGAGGATTCTCACTATTGGCGTACAAGATGAATCCTCGGTGACCTAATTAACATTTTAGAATCTAGTCGTTGTTAATACTCAGAGCTTCACAGAAAATAGGCAAAAAAGTAAAAAATAAAAAAAAAAAAACATTAAATAGAGCGATATTCGAATCCCAAGATCGGAATTCGTATCCAATCGAGGCTCGTTAGCTTCGCATTGAAGACAATGAAAGTTTATCGAATCGATTCATATTCAAATACCGAAACCCAGGACTTTGTATCCCAGTTAGTCTTTCAGTTAATTGAATGCCCGAAATCCTGTCGATCCTCCATTTTACAAACATACGAGTAGGTACAAAACACGGTGATCAAAATACCAAGTATACAATTATCCATTAAGTATCATAGATTTTAATAATCTATCGTTTGTATTAAGATCCGTCTGTTTTCGATGAAACGTTCATTTCCTTTTCAACGAAATATTTCCGCTATTGTTCGTTTAATGGGAAGAAGCATTAGACTAACCGCATAAGCTTCGTTTGGATTAGTCAAGTTACTTCGATTCAACAAATTTCGATTCGAGTAATACGAAACCAGCCTGGAATTCTCATCTATTTTACTCGAATTTCTATGCTTGTTCTCATCTATTATCGAAGTTTCTTGATAGCAAATGATTTGCAATATTTCACATACCGGTACGAATGAATTTACTTGACTAAACGAATTAAATATGCTTTCAGGTTTTAAAAACAAACTCGAGACCTTCCAGTTGTTGGTTGACTTAAAGAAAAAAAAAAAATAATAGTTGCTAAGTGATGTAATCTTATTTGCAGATTTTTTTTAGTACTTACTGATATGTACCGATACCTTTTCTTCTAAACTTTACATTCCGTTATATTTCGTATATATAAAATCTCTCTATTATGCATATATGTTTCTAATTACAAATCGATATTTTTTACGTACGTTCATAAACACGATCCCTTTATTCTCCATCAAGTGTCCTCTTGAAATTCAAGTAACTTAATTAATCTGAATGAAGATACACGTACTGATATATTCAGATTAGACAGAAACGAAATTATACCGATAGGAACGCGAGAAACGCACTCCAACTAGCCATATCCGAGACATAATCAAGAAACAAAGAAAGAAAAGAAAAGAAAAGAAGAAGCAAGAATTCTTCGTTTAAGGGAACCCTGACGAACGATTGTTCGATCGATGGACAGATTTTGCCAGCTCGAGAAATGCGATTAAAAAGAGTACGGAGAAACAATCGCGAGAGAAAAGAGAAGATATAAAGTGCTTGGGATTCGTGGGAAGAAAGGGTGACTGATAGATAAGCATTCGACAGAACTTTAATGTCCTTAGGCTAGATAGGCGAATCTAATGCAGGTTTAAAAAGGAATTTAAACAAAAGATTTAGCGCGTTATTGACAACAACAATAACAATATTTATTATTATAAAAAGAGTTATGTTATATACAAAAGTAATGAATAATAATAATAATTAAATAATATAAATTAATAAATAGAGAGCATTAGCTGCCGGTTTAAACCGGTCAGGCCACGTGGTCGACTGTCCTAGATAGGGTTAAGATTTCGGTGACGTAGAATTATCGGTAACGATGCGGTAACTTTGTTTGCTATTAAAATGAAAAGTATAAAGTCTCATGGTTTAAATGGCTTGTACATTTCATTAATTAAATATAATTAGAAGAAAATAATTGCAACTATCTCCTGTGTATAATTTCCAATAAAATCATATTTGATATTTAATATGATTTGTAAGTGTTTATCGATTAATAGATTTACGTTTCAAAGTACTCGAACTGAAAAATAATCTTCCTTTGGCTATTTCGTTTCTAAGTTGCTGCAGAGATCGTTCGTGCGAGGATTTCGATGCGTGAATTCAGGGTTACCGAGTAATGTTTCGGATTTTACGTCACCAAGAGCAACCAATAGAGCGAACAGTACAAAGTAACGTGTCCTAGAGCTAATCGAGAAAGAGAAAAGCGTTCGAGAGCGAGGATAGTGTTAGGCGGTAGCAGATGCGTTATGTTTTATGGGAAACGATAGGATTAATATTCGTTCGCGTTAATAAGACAGATTTTTGTACGTTGGCGAGCATGTGTCTATGGAAAATCGTTGGATGTTGAAGAAGTAGCATTAAAACTGCGATTTGTGGAAAATTATTCTGGACGAAGAGAAGCAATTTTAATACGCTTGCTTCTAATACGCTACTCGTGTCTCTCAGATAATATCAATGTAAAAGTGTTTACCTTTAAAATCAGCCTATGATTCAGAAACCTTTTCAGTTCCATTTCTTCAAGTAATTCTTGTAAATCTTCATATTTATTTCATTTTTGCGAGTTACATTATAAGGTACTTTACAATTTCCTTGTTGTCATGTGATTTTGTTAATATAAGTTTATACTACTGATCAATAAAAAATGCTGACATATCTTTACACTATTACTTATCAAATTTTTAGAAATTCTTAAATGCTACAGGCTTTATTTCTGCTATTATAAGATATCGCATTATTCGCGTTAATCTTCTTCTGCCATTGGACGCTATACACAATGTACGTGTAAGAAAAGAATTTCTTTTGTATCATAAAAATTTCACGTACGTTGCCATTCTTCTAAGATACGTATACAAACATTTCAGATTTTACGATTTGTTTCCTTGGATTTGATTAATTATCTTTGCATTTAGCGCTTGGATAAATCACACGTACGAACAAATTTTTAATTTAGTAGACCTTAAATATTTCAAATCTAAAACTATTACGAACACAGAAAACGACGTTTCTATAAGAGAAAATTGCGAATATTTACAACTGATGTTTACAAATGTTGCTTTTACATATTCTACAAGTTGGTTACGTAACACACATACATGTTATCAAAAATTTTAGAATTTTTTAAATTAGATTTAGTTAATTCGATCGATCCTATTGTTTTCACTAGAATTAACGTATACCTCGATCAAATTGTATATTTTCAATGAAACAGAGAGGCACACGGGAAACGTATAGACGAGTGCACGATCAAATGCATGTAACTTCTAAGGCAGTGAAGCTACCGAAGGAATGCGACAAGGCAATTTAAACGAAAAATCCAAAGTCGTGTTCTGTCTATATCAAATAAACTTGCACCTAAATAATACGCAAACACAAATACGTATACATATGTACATACATACATATATGTGTACAATACATTACGTGTTGCTGCACAACGTTAACGTTGTCCACATAAATAGATTACGAGAGGACAGTTTTACGCGTGATTAGGTTCGATTTCGGATGTTTATCGTACGTTGACGATTGTGAGAAATTTTAAAAGTTAGTCCAAGAAAAGGAGAAATTAAGGGGAAAGACGAGAGAAAGTGGAAAAAACACGATATATAAGAGACGATGAGATTATATCGAGGATAAGAAATTGTATTAATATACATGTACATTGCATTGCGGAAGATATATACATTATGTAAATTCTATATATATATATACATATATATATATATACATATATATATATGTATATGATGCGTGTGTAATTAATAAAGTGTTGATATATATGGTTGACGATAATGCCACCGCGTCTATTGTCTTCTCTATTCGTTTATTTAATAATCTTATGTTAAATGCCCAAGCAAATTATTATTTTAATATATATATACTTTATTTTTAAATAATATTATACGATACTATATAATATCTTAATAAGTTAATATTACAAATCTGCATTATCTTTTTGGTAAACGTTTCTTATATGTACTACTTATTTATATATCTAAAAATATACGTTTCTCTCTTGCCAGGTGAGTTTACAAGCATTTTTGGTGCATTTATTATATGAACATTTCATTTCTTCCCTTCTTTCTTTTTCTCTTTTTTTTTCTTTTTTGGCATGTTAACTGTTCGATGAACACAACCGAGGTATAACAAATCTTTCTTGTCGTTCATTTATGAATAATTCTACGAGTATCTGGTTAAACATGGTTTACTCGGATTTAAATTATCACTCGTTTATTTTAACTTAAGCCTTGATTTTGAACTTTACGATTAGCATCAATAGAGTTTTGTAGCTGGATATTTGAAAAGTATCGAACATCTTAGGAATTAAAGAAATTATCTAAATCTAGCTTTAAAAATGGTTGTCGTAATCGCTGTACAATCATTGGAGGACGGAATGTCTGAATTATAAGTAGATTAACCCTTTGACATTGTAACAGAATGATAAATAATTCAGAATGAACGATTTAGAAAATAATTATTTCTTCGTCAGAAATCCTGTACATTTCCTGCTTCACGTACGAGAAATACATACTCTTTTTGTTACTGATTTTGAAATCATAAAAAATAGAACTATTTAGAGTATAGAGATCTCGATTACGATGTTTCACAATCGAAAGTCAATTGTAGCAATTAACTCGATTAGATCTTATCTTACTACGTGACACGATAAAAACCTCTTATCTATGTCAATGTAATCGACACGAAATACTTAATCCGATAAGAATATTTTTATAGATCGATCTCTATTGCTATGCTGATCTCTGATCGAATCTAGAGTAACGTAAGGCAAATAAATCGCGTTTATTGAACAGACTACAAACAAACTCTGAACACAATTATGCTCTTGAATCTACTTCAGGCTTCGCTATACTTATCGCATATGCAAAAAGGATGAGGATCTTTCTCGTTCATCGACGAGTACGAACATCACGTTTACCATGTACTTCATAAATCTTTAACGTATTTCATTGGCTTTGAAAATCTGAAATTCTGTGCCTTCGTAGTCAAGTTGTCGAAGGTACGTTGATCCTGGATAAAAGCGTTGAAATTGTTTCCCTTTGCTACGGTACGTAGACGTTTGCTATAATAATATACGATATTATACAGAGTAATTAGGTGGTAGCAGGTGGCGGACCGAAAACCACTCTGCTTCTCGAAACAGCTCCTAGAACCGGCTTCAGAAGGATGAAGAAACCCGCGATGAAGAACGCTGTGAACGTCAAGCTTCTTCCAGTATAGCCACCAGGCCACCATTTCGTGTACGTGCCCGTGATCAACGTCGCAAGCAAGAGCACCGTGACTACGATACCACCGAACGCGTGCATGATTTTCAGAAGAACCGGCCTGAAACGCGGATACAGCCACCTGGAATTGTTGGTAACGATGCCGAACGCGGCTGTTAGAAACGCCAAGATAATGCTGACCAATCCGAGGATCGCGTGAGGCGTGACAAAATGCGGATTGTTGTTGTTGTTCTTGTTGACCACGATGATGATCAGTCCGACTAATACTAATGCTAGACCGGTGGCGTGCAGGATCCAGTGAATCGTTACTCTGTTGGCCCTGGACACCTTCCAGCCGACATACGCCTCACCGGAAACGCTGAATATCGCCTCGGTTATCAGAAGACCCACCTGTATCGAGGAAAAAGTTGCTACTTAATCGATTGGCATTTAAAGAATTTTTGTATGGGAACAAAGGGAACAGATAAGTTTTGCTATGGGAATGGATGTCAGTTCGATCATGTGGAAAGTTTCGTAGGGTTTGAGTAGATTTAGCGGAGATTGTTAGGTACCAGATTCCACAACGGAGTTGCGAAGTGTTTTTAGGTGACTGTCAAGGTGTTACTTTTAGTTAGTTTTATATTCTAAAATATCTATGTTTTTAACATGTTTTCATTGGGTTATGAGGAATGTTTTGTATAGCGGGAGGGAGTCGCAAAGAGTCTTTTAGAGGGCGGTCCTAGATTGAAATATAGTACATCATTAAACATTTAATTTTTGCAAACTATTGTATCGCATTTGACCACTTTTTCCGACAGCGTTATGTAAATAATTCGCACTGTCGAAAATGTTTAGGTTTATGATCTTGTTTCAATCGTTCTAAAAAGCTTAGTAACGCGATGACCATCGTGCTAGCCAACGTGTTTCTTAAAATTTCAATTTATAGCGTTACGTCATTTACATCACTTACTGTGTTAGTGCACCATCTGAATGTTGATACCCAGATGGTAGAAGCGCTATGTCCTAACTCTCAAAAATAGCAATTATTCCTGGCCGTGTCATAAACTCGGCCTAACGACGAGCTCTAACACGAAGCCTTAGTGTTTGACGAATTTGATAGGCAGAGCAATCGACAGCAATCGACGGCAATCGACAGAGAAAATAGCGATCGTTTTAGTTTACTCAGAGAATGTTGCAACCAATTTGTCGATCTGGGTCAACGGTGGATTCCTTCACCGTTTAATTCGGTGGATGTACAAGTGTGCACGCCTACGATGTTTTAAGGAGATAATGAATCGACATGATATCATTAGAAAGAAAGACAAAAGAAAAAAAGAATCTTAGTAATTAGATTACTCAATGAAGTTGGGTGGTTTCGTTTCTTCTTCTTTTTCTTCTTTTATCGCAGATCTTTGCTAAGTTTACTTCCTATTTGTTACCAACATACTGCATACTCCAGATTCGATTGTATTTGATTTATTTAAGAACATTGTTCGGAACACTTGCGAATAAGCAGAACTCAGCATTCTTCCAAGTACGAGGATGATCTAAGAGTTGAGACACTTGGACGAAGGTCGCTTAATCATGTCTAGGATTTTATGTCTTTTACATACAAAACTCTTCAGAATGGTAGACACACGATCATTTTATTTTTTTAGCTTTGGAAACGTAAACAATGCTGTAAGTTGCAGATATCTTTCACCATATTTGTTCTTTCATTAATGTCGTGGAAAATTACGTTTAATATTTTACATGCGTATGCTATCGTATTTATCATAATCGTACAACAAGTTAAGTATAGTCGTACAAGAAAGTATTCGTATTGTATTAACGGATAGTGTTAATTAGTTGTATTAATTAATAGTATTCTATACGTATGATATTAGATAGTTTTGCGTTATGTCACGCGCCAGGATATTTGCAACCATGAAAACAATAATTACGAGAAAATTGATCGGATGCCCGCGACGTTTTAATAGTCCCATGAATCACGGCTGTGATTCTGTGTTTCACAGAAGAATGTTTAATCCTCATCGCAAATAAAATATGAAACGAATGATTTCAGCGTACGCCGATGTTGTAATTAGTCGTGAAGATATTTTAAACACATCGTAAGATAACTTGTATGACATATTACATGCTTCGTTATGCAGTTGGTGTGAAATACGAATTGCCTTATCACCAAAATGAAAAAGTTGCGGTTATCCACATAAACTGTCTTCCGCGTTCTACTCCCAATGGATGATATTTCATATTCCACACTTTCTATAAACGTCTATTTCGACAGCTTCCTTTGTACAGAAACTTATATCAAAAGGATTCATTTCAATCGATGATTTTTCAAATCGGTAAACACGGCGTTCTTCGGGACATTTTTATTTTTATTTTTCTATCGCTAAGAAATTTCTTCAATTTCTCAAATTAACTAGGTGCTATCGTAAAATTTCACTGCATGAGAATTTCCATATTAGTATTCTCGTCCTGTAAAGATACCGTCGTGATGTTATTTCTAAACAGCCGTATATCGCAAACAGCTACTCTTCTATTTCTCGTTTAATATCGAATAACAATAGAACAATTAGCTGTCTTACTTCGTTTGGCGTTATTGAACTTCCAGATAAAGGAGTACAGTGTGCAGTGAAATTTCATGGAAAATAGCATTTGACGCTTAAGGAAAATATGGAAGTAACGTTATCGATATAACGCGTAACTTTTCGCTTCAATTTTATGCTAAAGGTTTTCTTAAAAGTTAAAACTATTTTCGTCAACTAGAACGAGATTGCAGCATAAGACGTTGGAGAATTCAGTTGCGAAGCTTTCCTCTCTTAAGCTTCGCTTCGAAACTGAGAAACATCAATTTCCGTAACTCTGCAGCGTGTAAACAGAAGATTTATTGCCACCGTGGCATTACGAAACGCATTCGTTGCTGCAGGATGTTTGTCGACTTTAAACAAGAGAGTTGCAGCGACTCCTCTTCTCGAATAAGAAGCAACCTGTTGCTTCAACCGTTAATTTTTGTGCAATGTAATTTTCAACGTATCGAGTTACCGATGTAACGTAGGAGTCAAGCACTTACATTCCTGATCCACGTGCTTCTTTAATTATTCCATTGTGCAATTAACGTTGGCCAAGTTGGCTACTTACTCCGACGCTCATGCAAATGGGATGCCACGAGAAGAAGCTGTACTTTCCAAAGGCCAAAACCAAAATGTATATCACTGGCGCCAATAGGAGGATGTGTGTGAGGGTTGAAAACACCAGCATAATGGCACTTGGCGGCCCTTTGCCTGGTGGTTGGTCTGTCATTTTTAATTGGCTGTTATCCTTACACCTGTGGGAAGAATTATTATATATTAATAGTAGAAATAAGAGAAATATAAAATGTCAAAAATGTCAAAAAACATTGTTACTTTAATGTTTAGTAGTTAGAACGCCTTCGTTGGAAAATTGTTGTTAGAAGATGCTGGTTAAAAAGAGCTTCTCTTAAAAAATTATATCATCATTTGAACGTTCAGTTAGTTGTTATTGTGGATCAGGTAAAACGTTTGATTTCTGCCGTGGGAAGAATTATTATATATTTATAGTGGAAATGAGACAAATACGGATGATATTAGAGCGTTTCAAAATGTCAAAAAATATTGTTACTTTAATGTTTAGTAGTTAGAACGCCTTCGTTGGAAAATTGTTGTTAGAAGATGCTGGTTAAAAAGGGCTTCTCTTAAAAAATTATATCATCATTTGAACGTTCAGTTAGTTGTTGTGGTGGATCAGGTAAAACGTTTGATTTCCGCTAGATCGATTAATTAATTTCAGTTATATCTGGTTTGTTTCAGAGGTTCGATCTAAGTTTGAAAATGGATCGTGGATGGAGTTTATTAACAGCCTATTCGTTATGACTCGCACGAAAGAGTTTAATTTGCAGCGTTGTAAAATGTTGCAAACGAATGCGATGAAATGAACAAACAAATTCGAAACGAAAGTTTACAAAAATCCTTCGGAGTCCAGAAAATTCTGAACGTCCAGTGAATTTTGTTCATCGAAATCCAACAAAAATTCTGTCCATCTCTAACTGCCTTGTCTTTCTGCAAGCGTTTCCATCGCCTTTAAATATATCTTCTACAACATTTAAATAAGTGAAAAAGTCTATTGCTATGTATAATTCATCGGAGTGGTTTATGCATTTTTCGCTACATTTTCTACGTACATAGTAATGTTGTCACTTTTTGTAAAATTATCAGCCTATTCAACCACTCACCTTTACAATTAGTAAGAGTCATATGCGTGGGTTTGGTCTTTAAATCGTAAGTAATTTAACACTTGAAAGATCAAGATTACGATACGTCAATGACTATCGAACAAGAAGTTTGAAAATATCATTTAGCTTCGTAAGGATAATAAAATATTCGAGTTTTCAAAGATAGTAGATGTATCGTATAGGCGATAGAGTCCTTAAAAATTCAGACGAACTAAGCTTCTTTTCTTCGTTTTAGAAGAAAAAACGATAAATTCCACACGACCTGAGCTGGTCTTTTGACGCAACTGCTCCTACGATCGTTTAAAATGCACGGCGTGTGATTCACTGCTAATTGCGCGACATGATTCTACGTTTCTTTCAGCTTCTATTTGTTCAAACACGCGGAAAATCGTGTCTTTTATGACAGTACGTAAGCACGAGCGCGATCAATGAAGCCACTGATTAAGTGAACGTCTGTCAAGATCGAGGGAGTCGATTATTGCTACAGTTCTGCTATGTTACAGCTGTCCGAGAGTCTTTGAAGTACTCTAAACCAACTCGAGCTTTGAGAAAATTCAATCAAACTTTACAGAACTCGTACAATAAATATTATCATACCGCAGTAAATTTGTAAATTCTCTTATTCGGAGTAAGCATATCAAATTTTGATAACAAGGAGCAGCGAAATGTCGATATTATGACAAGAGGCAAACGTATCGTAATTTAACACGAGGCAAATTAAACGCGTTTCGAGTTGTTTTTGACCTGATTATCTACTTTTCCCATTAAAAATACCTTTTAAATACGAAGAAAGATATGAAGAAATTGCTCTTCGCGCACTCGTAGCTTCTCACTCCACTTTTATGCTCGTGTTTCCTTCCGAAAATCAAAAATCTTTTTGTGTAGAAATTAGCAACGTAATTGGGTCAAACCGTATCGATTGGGATGATCGTATGAAACTGTATTGCAGAAGAAAACGATCTACACGAAAATCTAATGGTGCAGAAGGAAACGATTGTGAATTTATCATGAATTCTGCTCAATTCCATGAATGGCTTATCGTGAATGAGAAGTTCAACGACACTCGTAAGTGCTACGATTCGATAAAACTAAAGTGCGTTTGCACACCGACGATTTAATGATAAATATAAGTGATGTAAGGAAAGCTATTAATATAATTGCATCGATCTAGACTCCGCGAAGATGCGTTTGAAAAATATGATGTTTGTATAAACATCGAGTAACAGTGTAAGTCTATCGATAAAGAACTTCCGTCGTATATTCGTTTTTGCCTGTAACTCGTTTGCGAGAAAAATTCGATTTCATGGATTATAAACATAACGTAACGTAACTCTTTTTACGGCATTGTAATTCGGCATGAAAGCAGTAAAAAAAATACTAATAAATGCGGATAGGGAAACGAGATTGCGGTATACGTAATCGTTTGCAGGAAGATTAACATCGAGTAACGTTGGATTTGCTATGAAAACACAAAGATGTGCGCAAATAAGCGGAGGAAAACAATGTGCCGCAACACTGATCTTAAAATTATATCACCACGAAGTGTCTCCGTTTGCTCTGACAGCTGCGATTACAATTATCGTAGAATATATAACAAATATACCCATGAATGCTTTAAAAATGCAATAAATTATAAATATAGATCGAAGGAGTCTTGATACGCAGTATAAAATTGTAAAATTTGAAGAAAATATCCGACGTTTCTATAGACTTTGGGATTACGAGTCGCGTGAGAAAATGTTGAAATGCCATTCAAATTTACACGTTCGTACGTAAATGGGAAAATATACGAGTGGGATACAAACATGTATAATCCGTACTGTTCGAGTCGTAGATTCGATAATTGTCGTTGAATACTTTGTACGAGTAGTAATAATAGTATCGTAAAAATATCATACCGAAGATTTCTTTATCAACGATACACAAATACTATCTGTTTACGCTGAAACTGAACGGCACTAACGACAAATTATAAGTAAGTTTTCGGTAAAAACATACCAGTACTTATCTAACGGTTATGTGAAACCGTGTTTATCATAATATAATTACGCCTGTCGATGACGCAGACCGGCACACTTTCAGATACGCTCCACTTTCGCGGCTCGAGTGAATACACCGAGCATATCACGCGAATCTCGCGTTTACGCGTAACTGTATCGAAAACGGGGCACGTTCGGGGACCTAGTTGCAGAAAACTATGGCCAATCTTTCGTTGCATAAGCGACAGTGTAAAAATAGCCGTGCGATAACGAAGGTACCGGTACTCTTGTACTATAATGAAAAGGAAAAGGCTGTTCGAGCAGGCAGAGAACTTAATTCGATGTAATTCTTTGGGTACCTTGAACGATGTCCGGAGCGAGGAGAATCGTCGTCGGTCGTTTGAAATCGTGACCGGGGCACAGATTTTTATCTCGTCTTAATTTGATACAGAAAACTTGTGAGAAGTATGAATTACAAATGAAGCTTGGCGATTCGATTAAGAAATCGGTTTTACAAGTTCGTTTTGATTTTATTGGACGAACGTGTGTACAGAGTAACGTAACGTCGTTTGTAAGATTAGTTAGTACCGATTGTTGATGTTTTGATTATGTAAAGATAATTAAAAATATATCCTGTTAAGAAGGACTTTGTTCTACACTCTCATAGCTGAGAAACGATAATTACATTGAAAATTCCCTGCAACTACATGTACGCTATTAATACATATTTCCAATGTTATTAGCAACGTAATTGAAATTATAGATTGAGCTTTATATGTACGTATCTAAACTTGCGTTTCTTCATACAGATGTTTCTACATTTATATGTTAATTTCTACGTTCATACGTTCTATACTTCTTTCTATAACTATCTGTTACATGGCAAACAACGAACAAGATACACTCAAACGTGGTCTATTTTTAATCAAAATTATTGACCATATTTCATTCGTCATGTTCGGCCCGATGCCATAATGAAAAAGAAGTCACATCTCTATGAACGATAACGAAACAATTACAAAATAGCATTCCGTTTCCAATCTGTTTTAAATCACACAATTTGAAAGAATCAGCCACAAAACGAATTACGAAAATCTCCCGAGAAACTGCTACGGAAACTGAAAACTTCATTTCTTCCGATAACTCCGGTTGACCGATAAATAAACGCGTGCCTCTCGACCGCGTGAACTATCCAAAGATTAAGCGTGGAAAGTGTATTTTATCTAGGAACTCACCTCGACAGTTGTAGACTCACTGGATCGGATCTCCGAAGAGAAAGGCCGCCGACGTGGACCGTTCGTGCTGAAAAAACGAAAACGAGCTCGGACAAAAACACAGAAGAGGAAGAACACGGAACGGCGTCCGCGCCTCGACTGAAAGCACGCGTCCTAGCATGGTCGCAACGATCTATCGCTGCGTTGCCGATACTTCTTACGAATGACGCGAGGAAAATCGTGGAGTAAACGCGGCCTTGGCGCGTCTAATCGCCACGATCTTCTCTTCGCATGTATAAAACGGGCACTGCGCTCGCAGCCTGCAGAGTCGGACCCATTGTTCGCCTCGTCATGGTGCGATATCGCGTGCCACCGAGGTATACTGCTTTTCCTGACACGTTTTTCTATTCTACTCGGTTTTCTTCCTCGCCAACTTTCCTATCGCGCGAGTAAAGATACGAGCTGCATCAACTTTCTCGTTGCATGATTCTGTCATAATAGATAATACCTAATCACCTTGCAATTGTTACGGAAGATTTGTCATATTGTTTTTACCGTTTAAGAGGAAACGACGATGGTTAACGAAGAATAAAAAAAAAAAATTGCCAAATACTTATCAAATAATCGCAAAGCGAATAAATAATCCGAAACCAATTAAACGAAGTAAACGTAGCAAACAGTTAGCGAATATATTAACGCGGTGTTTCCTTCTAATTTATGACGATCTTATCGGAGAATATTTTTGGAATAAATTATACTGCGCATAACGAGCTCATTTTTATGAAGGCGTAGTCGATTTAAACTATGCGTTGATATTACCGCGAGCTTTATAGCGGCACTTCGATGTTGAGTAGCCGCTGATTACGTGACCACGTGGCCCGATCCTGGTACCAAGAATTCGTGTTTCGCTACTCTAACGAGGGTATTTTTTTTTTTTTTTTTTTGATGGTAAATTCAGTCGAGAACGAGCGAGATAAAACGAATGTCCCTCGGCATTTGACTGCTATGTACGGAAACAAGACTTCCTCCTGCAGCGACAACTGATTTCCCACCGGATCAGACTTCTTTTTGGATGTTTTGCGTATGTTCACTTTCAGGTCATTTGCGGAAGAAATTGCTACGGCGGCTGAAGCAGATGGAAGAACGTAATTTTAGCTTCGTGGTTTATGAAACAACGCCGGGTTCTACAAAATTTGTACGTAGAGCAAAGATTCGCGCTTCGTTCCTTTTTCGATATCTTCCTCTGTATTAAATTTTATCAACACGGAGGAATAACTACGGACGAAAGTAGCCTTTGCCCGGAAGATCTAGGAAATGATGTCAAACGATCAAGGCAAATGGATCATCTCGTACGCAGAATTTTAAGCATGTGAAAATGGAGAAGATAAGGATATTTGTATGCGACGTGCAGTTGTGCGCGTCGATTATTACGAATTATAAATCGTCGGTTACATTTGTTGATGTTTAAAATCAATTAACGTGTCGTACTTTGCGAAAACGCGATATGATTCGTTTCACTTAGTCATCGATGTCGCCCAACAGTGAATAATTATTAATCACTCATCGATCAATTTATTGTCTACGCTCATACATTTTTTCTATGCATTTTACGATCTCTACGAATACAAATTTCACCTAATATAGATATTTCTTCGTCTTACATAAAAGAAACTCCGCTGAACCAACGTTTCAGTTTCCACGTTATGGGAAATATTTCCAAATGCAAGACTTCCGTAGAATGAAATTACAAGAGACAAAGGATTCTAGATGAAAATCAAAGTACCAGAACCTTTTTAATTAATACAAAGTAGATCGATTTTCTCAAGATAATGACATTAAATAACGCTTTCGCTGCTACTGACGTATATACGCATTGCGGTGCGTCAATTAACTAATGCTACTGACGCAATTGATCTGGAACAGATAAAAGTTCGGTGGGCGATATGTTCAAACAAACATTACCTAGATATTTTTTAAAATAAAAAAATGTCCGACGTAAAGTGCGTAATTTTTGACGTCACGTAGCTGTATTTTTCAAACGCCATGATACAAAGTGAATAGTAAAAGTATCGACAAATTAGGTACTATATTACAAGATACTGCATACATTTGTAAAGCATACGATTCCACGTAGAATGTAACTTTCGAGTGTAAAATTTAAATACATTACGATTCATTATCGTGAAATAGTTGCACGATAAAGGTAAATAACGAACGTAACGTGGACAGTTTCTAGCGAAACATAAGATTTCCATTAGCGTGCGATGAATACGAAAAATTCAACCAAAATTAGAAAGACTAATCTATTGGGTTGGCAACTAATACTACCGCCTAATAACAAAATCCGCAGTCACATAGTTGCCAATCCAATAGAATAAACAGATACAAAAATTCCAGTTTTGCATTACGATCATTTAGAAAGTTGAATCGTTAGAAATTTTACATAATCGTTTGAAGGACTGAAATTAATGTTATAGCTGGATTTGGCGTTTAAAAATTACATTTCGCAAGAAAATTATGCAGAGAATCGTATCGTTTACTTTTTTCTTTTACAAAGTGGTTCTACAAGAAAGGATAGTGATCACCAATACAGTTCCGTTGATCTCTGTATGTGTCATTGTTAACCGTTGTTTCATTAATTATATTTCTGACAAGTGGTACGACCAAGAGGTTCTTCTCCAATCGTACACGTCATTTGCTGCGAGCGGAAGTATGCATGGACAGTTCATACGTATGCACGCGAGCGCATAAATCGGCCTCGACGCTCATCGGAATGTACTCCGATTGCTTATTCGAAGCGTGGATGCCAGCTATACTCCGATTATGCAAATATTCGCCGGTAATAACGTTAACAATGCCGGTAACTTCGTGCATGCGTGAATCCTCGCGCCTTCATTAGAGTTGCGCGCGCCAGTGTTGCAGCGCGGTTATTAATTAAACGATTTTCGCTTCGTTTTTCAACGATTTGTTTATGAATACGATGCGTTCTACAAAGATTGCGAAGATAGATCTACCTAACTGTAAAGGAATAGACGAAAATACCCGAGAGACGAGTGATTTTTTATTTTATTATTAGAATTATTTTAATATGAGAAAGGAATGAACATTTCTTTCGCGTGTAAAAATATAACCACCGTGGTAACAATACGTGCTAAATGATACTATTAAGTAAACATTTTTATTTTTATAGTAACGACAACCACAACATTGTCATCTTCAGTAGCAGCTAGAAACTTCTGATCACAGTTATACAGGGTGGTTGGTAACTCGTGGTACAAGCGGAAAGGGGGTGATTCTACGCGAAAAAGAAGCCGAAAATATAGAATAAACATTTTTCGTTTGAGGCTTTGTTTTCGAGAAAATCGACTTTGAATTTTCGCTCGGTACGCGTGCACTTTATCGCGTCTCGTTATAAACGAGATCTCACTGTAAATCGTTGTGCCGATTGACGTTATTTTTTTAATTTTTTAAATTTTTATTCTATATTTTCGACTTCTTTTTTCGCGTAGAATCACCCCCTTTCCGCTTGTACCACCAGTTACCAATCACCCTGTATATGGTGTAATGATTCTATTTAATTGTAAACTATGCATTGATACGATTCTTGTAAAAATTCTATAAGACACAGTGTTCACGCTATACTTGTTCGATAGATCTCTGAAACTTCGGAAACTTTCATGATGGTACAATAACGTTGTTCTTCGTTTGGAAAAGTCTCTGACAGACACTGTATCAAATCAATAAACGTCCGTGTACTTCCAAATAAGATCGTTTTACTTAAAAAAATGTATAAAAAAATTGTTCACCCTTTGAATGATTCCGAATTCGCCACGTCCAACAAAAATATCACCTCCGTTGTTTTTGTCGCTATCGAAAATCGAATGCTACGATCCTGCGCTAGCACGTGGCACCTATGACAGCCGGTTTGTGTTGACCGGGAGTCGTCATGACAACTCGAACGATCACCACGCGACAAGGACGGCCACTTCGTCGGTGTTTCGTGCAAACTTCGTAATGGTACCGTGACGACAACGTTCGCAGCACGAATACACGAAATTTCCACTGTTTACGAAGAAAATGGTGGTGCTCGACAAGCGTAGATCGTTGATAGTGTCCACCGCAGGTCACTTCTTCGGCGTGCCCCTGAAAGACGACGAGACGATCGCGGACGAGCAAACAGTGTTGGACAACTTCTTGGACAGAGCCGCGTGCAGAATTCTCTGTGCACAACCGGCGGATGCGAAGGACGAGGAACTGCGGTTGAAGTTGAGTAACGAGTTACCCGTTGGGAGGAACACTCTGGTCTTCTTTAAGGTAAATAAAAAATAAAAGCAGAAGATAGAAGAAGCGTGATTACTCAACGCGTTACAAAGAATTGTAGAATATCATTTGTCATTTATTTAGCCACATTAGCTCATTAAACGATAAAAATGCACGCCATTTCGATATTTTTCTAAACATTTGTTCTTTGTTTCAATTATTCAATAACAACGACACAATTATTGCATTGTGATTCGCGTGAAGTCGTTTAAATAAAATTATAGCGTCTAAGAGAACAACGATCTTAAACTGCTTAATACCTTCTAAAGTAGAAAGTCGAACGAACTGATGAATGAAAGCTTAATATAGTTAACAGAAGCATCGGTGACAGAAAGGAATTTCCACGACCTCGTTCAAGTTACAACGACCGGCAGTGGAAAAGGATCGACGTTGCTCGAAGCTCTGCGTCAAGTATGGGCGCCAACACTTCGGTCTTCTGGTCTCAATTCATCCTATTTGAAGAAGTTGGAGGAGAATCTTCTTGGCTCGTCAGCAGCGACTTCCGTCGTCGAGGAGGAGAATTATTGGAGAAAGACATGGGAGGATGCGAAACGATCGCACGACAAAACGATTTACGCGGAGGCTGTAAAAACCTTGAGGAGCATCCGAGCCGAGTTGGAGAGCGCAGCGGTGGCTAGGTGTCGTAAAAAGAGATCATTTCAGTGAATTCTTCGGTAGTTGGATCGTGAGAAATTTTATGGAGATACGTTTTCTAGCTATCTTTGGAACATTGCGCGTGAAAGTATTACTTCTGTTACAATTGGCATGCAAAATTTGAGATAAGAAATTAAGCATATTAATTTACCTAATTGTGATTATGAAAAGTTTTGTTTCTTTTTCTTTTCTATGATATAGCATATAGGTTTTAGTCTTAATACAAAAATTTAGGATCCTTTGTTCTTTTAAATAGCTACGTATAGGAGGACTTCTGAATTTTTATTTCCAGTGCTGCAATTAGAAAATAAATAACTTTCACTTTGGTATATTTTATCTGCTATATTTCTCTTTTTCGTACACAGAGATGGGCTAATTAGCGTGGATGACGCTGTTGAAGCAGTATCAGGCTACACCGACGATTTGTGGAAGTTAGGAGATCTAATATACACCGAGGAACGTATGAAATCTTTTTTGGATGTTATTGGAGACGAAGTGGTATCTCTCGTAAGAAACACAATCGGAGAGGTAAAATATCTTAACTAATATTCTATGATAAATTACGTTTAAATGAAACTGCTAGGAACTAGTTTACTTTCTTTATCCATTTCATTTTTGTATCTTTCAAAAATCAGTTTACTTTAGTCGGTCATCGGTTTAGTTTTTTATTTAGCATAGTATTTATGAAAGAGAATTCCACGGACTTAATATATTTTTCTAAAATTTGATGAAGTTACTCGTGTTCATCCTCAAATTAGATTCGAACTAACGACGATCGAGTGAAAATTGAAGCGATATCAAGTGGTGCAGGAATTTGCGAGAAATGGACAGACATGGTGGAGAAATTCACTACGTTATTTTGGCCTCATCATTCAGTTCATCCGTGGAAGGGTGATAGTTACGTCCCCGAAAGATGTTCACGTATTGGCAAACGGCTCAGGTATCTCTTATTAATTTGCTCTTCCTGCTTTGTAGCTGGATTCAATGGGCGATTTTCTTGGTATTTAGGCAGATTGGGGAACTACGTGCTCAGTATAGGCAATTAACCAGGCTGCTGACTCCTAATGAGAGATCTGGACTTGACACGGATACTTTGATGCATTGTTTCGATGATGTTAAAGGTATCCCTGCATTGTTAACATTTAATTATTGCAAAAGATACACGTGTTATTGCGTAATCTGTGATCATTGCAGCAGGTTCAGAAGTCGATAAATTTTTCCTCAGTAATATTAACAAAAATATGTAGAATTATGTATATTTATTAAATATTCTAATAAAGGGATACGACAATAGTATCTTTTTAATGTAGAACAATTATGTATGGTAAATTACGTACAAAATCTCAAAAAATGGCACTACATTGAAAAAACATAGTATTATACAAAACTAGTCGAAAGAGTATTTAAAACGACAAAAAATACATAGAGAATGATTTATGATAAATGTAAACGCTTGATAAATTTTTAGGAAACGTACAAATAATTTAACAAATATACGACGAAAAATCTATCCAGCGGCGGATGCTTCTTACATTAATTATTTTACCTAATTATATTTACACACATAATGACACGCAATTAATTATACGTACATCAGTAGTCTTCGATGACGACGACAAGTGTGTTGAATGGAACCGACTCAAGAGGAAGATCGAAGAAGGGCTGGTACCCGCTGAAGAAAGAGTAGCGCAGAAACTAAAGTCACAAATTGCCGATGCTACTACTCCAAACTCTCTACTCGCTGAATTTCGACGGTACTTCGAACTAATGAAGAGAGATGGTTTAAAAAGGGCTTTACGCGGAGAACGAGAGGCTTTGCTCTCAGCTTACGGGGATCTTACAGGTAATTCTAAAGGAGAAAAGGAATCGAAACTCCAATGAATTCAGAATGATTTCGATTACAATATTATAACCTTCTGTCCACGTTCTTACGTTTTAACTTCTCATTTTCTGCGTCATTGATCGGCGGATCTAAAGAGAATTGCTTGGCCGGGCCGGATACGGCAGACTTGTTGGATAGTCCGAGAATACTTCAAGAGGTTCAAGCTGCCAGATCTGCGGAATTAAGATTGGAAAGTTTAAATAAATTAGGAAAGGAATTGCTTGCGGATCTTCCTGGTTACGATGACATCTCTTTGAGAGTAACGACAGCTCTGAGAGACGTTGAAAGGAAAAGACAAAGCTTCGTTGATACTTGGGTAATTGTATTATTTCAAGGTCTTATATTATCCTATAGTCTCCCTATAAAGCACAATTCGCTTGTCAGACTGAAGAAACTAAAGAAGCTGTCGCGAGAAAGGAACTGACGCTAGGCACTGACTCTGCGGTGGTGGAGTTAACTGGCACCAGTATGATGAGGGTCACGTACGATCCAAAGCTAATGACTTTGATCAGAGAAGCTAGGGCACTTTCGAGTCAAGGCGTCGAACTTCCTCGTGAAGTGAGGGAGCTAGTTGAAAGAGCAGCTTCTTTAGCTGGACGTGCCAGAGCTCTACAACAGGTCGCCACCTTTCACAACACGATTGGCGATCGTATGGTACCGTCTCAGAGACCTTTAATGCTCACGACCGCGCTCGAATTGGCACGAGCCGTTCAAGAACAATCTGGTGTAGTTTGGTCCGATCCTCAGGCTGTTGATGCTTATACCGCTAGGTTGAAAGAATTGGTAATTTTTCAATCTTCTTTGCGATTCATTTAATCTGCAGTTTGCAATGCATTTATGTCACACCGATTTTACAAAAATATATTTATGTATAGCATATGTATCATATGAACATTTGCAACGTATCTAGGATGAATATAATAGTGAAATATAAATTAAATAATTGGGGGCTTTAAGGCTTAAAAAAGAAGAAACACTTCAGAAACACTGAAAAATAATAAAACAAAACAAATTATTTATATTTTATTTTTAATACTTTCGACCTATTTTACTGAAGATTGACTTATACATGTAATAGATACCGTAAAGAAGCGTAAAAGTAGACAGTGAATTGATTAGAATTGATTACCAACTAATTCACGTACTTTGTTTTTTACTTTTTATTGAGAAAGGTAAGAAAGTTTGCGCAACAGAATTCGGAGTTAGCTGCGAAGCACAGTTCTTTACGGGACCTGGTATCGAATTTACTGAAAGGAGACGCTGTCAATATGATCGGAAATCAGAATGCTTGGAAAGACGCATTGATGAGCATGAGGACGATCGTCGATACTGTCGAAGCTGAATACGGAAATACGAAAGCATGGAAATTACATTGGGATAGACAACTGCTCAAAGCATTAGGTGTGGCTTATAGGTAAACTGTGGAAAGCTCAAATCTACTGTAATTATTTTGTAGTAATTGGAAATCTCGTTAAAAGAAACGAAATACTTGGTCATTTTGAAAATTTTATTTGCAAAATCTTTGAAATTTAGCGATGTTCGAAGAGTTCCACACGATTTTTAAGCTACTCTAAACGACACTGAAACTTTAAAAAGTTACTTCAAATAATTCTAAGCCATTGGACTAGTACCGAATCGCTTTAGAAGCTACTAGAAACTTTGAATAATTCATTTGATTTATCCTCAACAATTAAACTATACATCACACTTTCCGTTATTCTTTATTTCCTCATAAAAGGAAGATACGTAAAAGCAGCTTCCTTTGTCAAATAAAATCGAAACAAAAATCCCTCCACTTCTATCTTAGTCAAGTCCTATCAATCCATTTAATTTTCGTATTCATAGATAATCCGCGTACGAAATAGAATAATAAAACAAGAACTTTTTCTCTGCGCCAGAGGAGCGTTACCGTCGTTGCTGAAAAAGTTGCCAGAAGTTAAAGTGGAATTGACGTTCCGGGACGGGTCTCTGCAATGGCGACCGTCCCTCGAGGAGGTCCGTGCCAAGTTGTACTCGTCGATCCGTCGATCCCTATCGATCCCCATGAATTTCAGAGGAGTTGGCGACGCGGCCGAAGCGCATTTCGGTGCTTTGATACAAAGGAGCTGTTATTTGTACGGTGGCGTTTATAAGCAGGCTGAAATCGCTCTTTCCGCTTTGGAAACGCTGCGAACGAAATGGCTGTACCTGGCTGCGCCAGCGACGATCGATGCTGCTGAAAGGTACGTACTTCTTGCAAAATTAAGAACAAGTTAATGCGCTGCTTTCGTGGAAGAAGGCTCCTTTGATGATATACAAAGCACAGTAGTGATCTTTTTCGAGTTTTCTTTTTCATTTCATTCTGTTCAGACGATCTAATTACTTACAGGATGGCCTCAATACTAATGCATTAGTAAATTACTTTATCCAAGACCCTATACTACGTAATAAGAATATTATTAGTTGCGATTTAATTAAAATTACTTTCATACTACACGCTACGTAGGAAGCTAGCGTTCTAAACGTTAACAGAATTTAATGTTTCATATCTTTCTATACTTGATAAACTTTCATATTTACAACTACTTAATAGTCAAAGTTTTAATGAAAAGGCTGAAAGGAAGATCACCGCAAGAATGGACAAGAGCGTTTAAAGACGCCAAGCAATGGGCTCAAGAGGTTAGTAGATAATATTACCAGAAATTTATTACGCTATTGTTTCTTATTAAACTACTTAGCTACAGTTTAATAATTAAATTAGGTCGGAAGGTTACGCGGAAGCGAAGTGAAGATCTGGTGCATCAGCGTGGATACGGCAACAACCAGAAACGACTTAGAATCAGCTTCTCGTCGTTATTGGGAACGTTTGTGTTCCGATTTAAGGGTGGAAGCCTCTTCCAGACTAGTTGCCATCGTGGAGTTTCTTTCATCCGCCTCGAAGGAACTCGAACGTAGACCCCGAAACGTGGAGGAAGTTGGATCGGCCTACGAAGCTCATGCACGAATCCAGGCGCAATCTTCCGGTATGGCTGAAGAGGTGGAAGCCATTGCTGGCCTCTCTAAAGTGCTGGCTGCTTGGACTAGCGAGAAGCTCGAAGGTAATTACGGTGCTTATTGCACTAATTAATTAACTATGGTTCTCATAGAATAAATTATCGATGACACTAAGCTGAATCTCTTCGGTGCTGCCAGGTAAATGACAATATGATTGCATGACGTACTGTCAAAATAATAAAATACGATAAATAGGATAAATTTAATTGTGAAACAAAGTGAATGTAAGGAAAAAAGTCCTATGACTAACAGAATTGTTACATCATTATTAACTTATCCAGCGAAGTTTAATTTAAGTATACGTATAATGCTGGAAATAGTTCGAGTATTGCCACTGTGAACGATTTTGTTGCACTAATCGAGCAAATAGAAACGAAGAATTCTTAGAAGTTTAACATGTCATCGTGTAATGAATATTCATCGTAAAAGGATAATTAAGGAAATGTACAGGTAGACGGAGAGCGTATAAAAGTCGAAACGATTCGTCAGTTGCCTTAAGCAATGTATTATTTTAAATAAGAATTATAAAAGATTCTAAACAATTTTTAAAATTACGTAAGTATTATGTGAAAGGTAATATTGTTGCTATATGAAAGCAATATATGAAAGTAAGTCAAAGAATATTTCCTTGTTCCATGATGTTTCCATACGTGCTCATAGCGTCAATTCGATTGCCCGTAGGAAATAATTTTGAAAACGTAAGAGCTTATCCTCTTTCACATATCGAATCGCATTTGTATTTCTATTGATCATACATACGTAACGTAGTAGGATTCAATATTCAGGTAGACAGGAAGCGAAAATAAAATAGGAACAAGTAATTTTGTTCTCAGAGAGGGAAGCATAAGAAAGGATTCTTTATGCAAATACCTGATGCCCTCGCGTGTAAGAGAGGACTTTGCTAGATGTTTCTATTAAAAAATTTAAATTGCCCGCGGACTTAAAATAAAAAAGGGCGAAGTCAACAGAAAATTACTTTCCTATATATCCTACATATATTATGCATAAAAATGTCAATCAGTTGTCGAACATGTTTTGAATTATAACAAGCTGTAATATAACTTGTTCAATGTAGTTTGCTAACTTCAGCTTACATCCACGTAATCGCAGTGTCTTTTATAATAATTCAAGCTCACATATATTTATGAATAGCACCAACACCGTCATTAATAACTGAAATTATTTAATTTTATAATTTTTTAATTCTCAAACTTTTTAAAAAATTTAATTAACCTACAAAAAAAAATAAACTTGAAAAATTCATCAAAACAGGCGTCAGCGCAGCGTACACAGCTTGGCAAGACCTAGCCGACCGCTTGGAGCGTCACAAGGCTGTAATAGATCGTGAACTCGAGGATGCAAGGGTGAATCTTCGTCACAGAGCTATAGCTCTGCGAGACGAGATCGAAAGGTGGCAAGCGAAATGGTCCTCGAAACCGGAAATCCTCACCTTAGACTGGATTATCTCCATGAAAGAAAGATGGACATACCTGAAGGAGCAATTAGAAATTTTGACAAACGATTGTCGAAAGATCGAACTGAATGTCGATGACGTCCTAAAGGACAACGAAGAAAATATGAGAACATTGGAACTACAGATGGAGGTAGAGGAATCTAATTGTCGATTCCAAGCTGAGTTTCTGGAAGAATTAAAGAATCAGGAGGATGAAGAGTGGACCGTGGCTAGAAGAAGACTACCTAGACTTCATGACTGGCTCGATTCCTGGGAAAGTAGAATAAAAGTTCAGTTAAAGGATCGACTGAAAGAACAATCGATGGACCAGAAAGATAGTTTAGAAATGGACACGTTTGTTGGGAAGAAGGTTCGCGAGGTGAGAGGGACCATCGAATGGTTACAGCTTCTTCGTGGTGACGAGATTGCAGAGGAACATTGGGGAGAGTTGATGTCACTCTTGGAGTTAAAAAATGTCAAAAGCGTGAGGGATATCACGTTGGGTCATCTGTTTCGTTCTGCGAACAACATTCGGGACAATGTTGATAAAATAAAGGTGATAAGTCAGATGTCTATTTTATAATTTCAATTCTTCGACTGCTGATAATGCCGATAGGCGTTTTCATAAAAGTTTATTTATAAATTTAATTTATTAAAACTAAGGATTTATTAAAACTAAGAAGCGCCGCTTGTCACATTATATATGATTTATCAAATTATCATTCTAAAAAGTAATAATTATATTTTATCATATCACATAACATTGTTTGTGCTATCGAAATTAAAACAGACTGACGGTTCCTTAAATATTAGTATTCTTTTTGTACTATAAATGATATAAAGGGGATTCTACGTTGATTCTATAGTTACATTTAATGTATCGTGCTCTGTATTTGTGACAACTATAGCTGTGTCATCGAACTATAGACAGAAAACACTTTGCTTTCGAGTGGCAGTCAGGGGATTAGAAAATGGAAAGATCCGATTGTTAAGAAGGTTTGCCGCGTCTATTATATATTTTAATGTCTGATTTTTTAAAGGAAATAACGAAGAGAGCTGCGGCAGAAAGCGGAATTCGACAAGGCTTAATGGAATTGGAATCTTGGGAAGCGTCCGCTCATCTGCAACTTCAAGAATCGAAGGACAGTAGAAACGCCGGTATCGTTCTTGTTGAAGAATACGGCAGTTTGTTAGCTCGAGCAGGTGAATGGCTGATTAACGAAAACGATTAATCAAAGCATCGAACTTTCTTCTGAATAATAATGAAATTTATCCGATGGTTAAAAGGTGAATTAAGGCTGCTGTTGGAGGGTGCAAAGGGCGCGTCAGGTTACGAAAGGTTCGCAGCCAGAGTTGCAAGATGCGAAGCTGGATTGTCCGAAGTGGAAGAACGAATAAAGGTCTTGAGTACCATACAGAGGAAGTGGGTTTACTTAGAACCAGTCTACGAAGGCGGTGCAGCCCCAAATGACACCGGTAGATGGTCCAGGGCTAATAAAGAATTTAGGTAATCAATATTTAACGACTAAACTACATTGGTAAATTTGACACAAAAGATTCTACCAAATATTTTTAATCGAAACTTCTTTTATGCGTTGCTTCTTTATGGTTTATGTCTTATATTTATTTTAATTACATTGGAAATTATTAATCAGGTTAGATGTCTTATGGTATATGAAATAAATATTTAGGTATCTTATGGGCGAAGTGTCTCGTGATCCGAGAGTGTCATCTTTGAGAAGACTTCCACTTTCAGCTTTCACGAATCTGAAAGATTTACTTGACAGGTGTCAGAAAAGCCTCGACGAATATTTGGAGGTATAATAGATATCTATTTTTATTATTTGGGATTTACTATTATTTATTTATGACTTTATATTTTATTAACATTTATATTTTTGTACAATAATTCTGTTTAGCCATTATTTTCTTAGAATGCGGTATATTATGATTATATTTGAAACTTCATATCGCCTTTTTTAAAGGAGAAGCGCTCGTCTTATCCACGGCTATACTTTTTAAGCGACGAAGACCTTCTTGAATTAGTGTCAGCCAGTGGACGAGGCCTGGAAGCTCACCTATCGAAACTATACCAAGGGGTTGGTTCGATAATAAAAGACGATAATGGACTGACGGCTGTTGTATCGCCAGAAGGTGAAATATTGCAGTTACCTAAGCCTGTCGATCTTCGGGACCCATTACCACGCTGGTTGAGTAACCTCGAGGATGGAATGAGAAATGCACTCCGACAAAGTTTGGAAAAATGTTTGGTAGATGCTACGCCTGATCCATCATCCTATCCAACTCAAGTAAAATCAATTAATTTTTTATTCATCTATGTACAGTAAAAAATAACGCTAAATAAATTATAAAAATATTGTTATAGATGCTTGAATACTTTTTGCGTAAACTAGCAATTCTTTCTTTAAACAAAACCTAATATAAAGATATTATATAATTACTAATTACTTTATTAGTTTCGTAACAAAAAAATAATAATCAATTGGACAAACAATTAAACTAAATACTAAATAATAAGTCTATATTAATTTCAGCAAAATTGAATAATAAATTGGGTCTGTTATCGAGCGATCTTTTAATTTAACTTGAAGCTTCTTATTAGTAGAAAAGTTACATATAACATAATTTACATATAACACTGAATAGAAAAGTGATAAACGATCGAAGAAAAGATGTATGAAAGAATAAAGATTATTGGGAAAAATCCAAAGCTATTAGACATGTTCTTGATATTATTAATAATTATCTTTCATACGTATTAAGGTGTTACTGCTGTCAGAAAAAATTCGTTTCACGGAACGATGCGAAAGCGCCTTGAAGGAAGGTGGTTCAGCTTTAAAGAACCTTGTCGAATATCTGGAGACACAAAGAGCGAGATACAGAGGCTTAGAAGATGCTGGTGATAAATTAACAGCATTAAAAGCACGCGGGCTTCTGCTTGATACCGTTCACCATCTGGAGATAGCTAGAAATCTGTTAAACGTCACACAACGGGAAGAAAGCACCGTTTGGGCCTGGCAGAGACAACTAAGAAGTTATAGGACCGTAAGATTCTCATCCATTGAGTTAATTTTATTTTTACTTTATTTCATTTCTACCTTGCTTTTCCTTGAATTAACTTCAAATACTAAGAAAATGACGTTTTACGGTGACAAAAATTCTGTATATTTCTTAACATTACGAAAACGTGTCTCGAGACAATGAAATTACAAGTTCGTTGATTGTGAAAATAAAAGAATTATACTTGTGGAAGTTCAGAAATATGATCGACTGAAATTCTGAAAATTTTGTCTTACATACGTTATTATTATCATAATTGTAAACCTACGTAATTTTGAAAAAGCAAATGCAATGTCAAGTTCACGCTCCCGATATATTTTCGATATTAACTTTAAATAGCCACAAAATAGACGATTGTCTTTAAAAAAAAAAAAGAACTTCTATACTTTTCGCAATGACAATTATTTTCAGCTAACAGTTTTCAATTAATTCTCGAATTAATTCAAGAAAATTAATGAAGAAATGTGCTTCGCGAGAACTAATATTAGCTAAGGAGATTGGATCTCGATGAAATACAAGTTTCAGCTGTAATATATTAATTGTAGAACAAGGGAGCAGTTGTACGGTGTGCCGGTGCAGAATTTCCATACCGTTTCGAATATCAAGGCGCAGCGGTAGGATTAGTTCAAACGCCATTAACCGAAAGGTGTTTCTTGGCTCTTACTCAGGCGATGAAACTCGGTCTGGGCGGCAGCCCCACCGGTCCAGCTGGAACCGGAAAAACTGAAAGCGTGAAAGCACTCGGCTCTATTCTTGGAAGGCTTGTTTTAGTTTTCAATTGCGACGAAGGTAATAATATTTCGACGTTTACGAGCTAGCAATTCCTTTTCGCGGTTCAACACCTGCCTATATGACCACAATACGTTGAGTAACCACTTCTGTAATTCTATCCAGCGTTACAAAATTAATTTCCACGTATTTATTAGACAGTTGAGTAAGACTTTTAACAACCTTCGCTATTCTCAAAATTTCTTTATTATATATCAAATATTTAGAGGGTACTTGCGAGAAGTTCAGAAATTATGTCTAAAGACGTTACAAAATATTCGTAAAATATTTATGAAACATTTACAAAGAATTTATACAAGTTTCTCGCGTACATTTAACGTTTCGTTTACGATTCAACGTAAAAGCTAGCTTCGCGTAATTTATTACTGCTTCGCTCATTTGTATATTCCACCATCAGGAATGGACGCCGGAAGTATGCGACGTATTCTAGGGGGTTTGGCTCAAGCCGGCGCATGGGGTTGTTTCGACGAGTTCAATCGCCTCGAGGAGGAAACACTAAGCGCTGTAGCTATGCTCGTTAGACCCCTTCAGGAAGCAGTTCGTGACGGTTCGTCTCAAGTACTGTTAGGCGATCAGAAAGTGAATCTGGATCGACACTGTTGCGTGTTCATCACGATGAACCCGGCTGGCTCCGAATACGGCGGACGTCGTAAGCTTCCGGATTCTCTGGCGCGACTGTTCAGACCGATCGGAATGGCACACCCGGACAGGTCTGACATTGTGAAAGCATTGCTAGAATGTGCCGGATTCTTGGAAGCCTCGACACTCGCCAAGCAACTCGTGGAAATGCTTGATATCGCGGAGATACTGCTTTCCAATCAGCCACATTATGATTGGGGTCTTAGGGCACTTAGATCCGTACTCGACGCTATTCCTACGAAAACTGACTTGGATGAGACCAGCAGGTTCGAAGTCTCATTTATCATATTTATTCTTTAAATTGTTGTTGTTTAATTTGTGTAATGAGGACACTTCAAAGTGTTGATAAAATTACATGCGAATTAATATTTAAGAATGATTTTTAATCCCTTTACAATTAAAAAACGGTATACAAATACTTAACGCGAATTAAAGATCTTCCTACATAGTGCAAAAACCTTAGACTACCTACGTTATTGGACTTATTCTAAGAATTTCAAATTTAATAAAATTTCAAAGTAATCAAATTTGGTATCATTTACCTCATACTGATGTTGAGGTTGAACTTTATATTCTACTAATAATGGCTATCTCCAAACTTACATCGAAGCTTGTTTAAACTGAAAACTTCAAGTAACGATCAATTCAATTCGTTAGAATGAGTCCATAGTTGTTCGTCGTATGCAAACTTGATTCGTCTCATATCAATTGAAAATTCTCTTCATAACACAAAGAACGCTGTATTCTATAGATTCAAATTTGGTTTTCTATCAATTGTGCGATTTCTCGTCACGTTTGAGTAATTTTATGAATAATATAATCAATCGCAAATATTATTAAAAATGTTAATATACAAATACAAAAGCTTCTCGTTCTATATGACAGATTAGTGGGTGCAATTAGGGCCTCGATGTTACCAAAGTTAACGGAAGAAGACACTCCACGATTCCTCTCTCTACTAGACGATGTTTTCCCAAGAGTAAGTCCATCGTCGTCCACGTTGATCGAAAGACAAGATCTGCAGAATGCTTTGCTCGAACTTTGCGCCGAACAGGAACTGAGCAAGGAAATGGCAAATAGATGTATTCAATTGTACGACCAGCTGAAAAGCAGAACGGGTGTAGCGATTGTTGGACCACCGGGGTGCGGTAAAACTACCATCAGGAAACTTCTATGCGATGCGCTAATGAAAATCGGTGAAACTATCGTTCAGTTTCACGTATTTCCTGGCGCGATGCCGAAATCGAGACTTTTGGGTCGCGTCGACCCACAAACCAGGTACCGTCTTGAACGATTAGAAAATACAAAATCCAGATTACGATAGTACCTAATCTAATTTGAAAATTTAACTCTTTCAAATTCGTTATATACATATATAATTACTGATTTGTTACATAAATATACGGTAATTTTATTTATATATTTTTATAGTAATTTGTATTAATATACTTCAATGCAAAAGAAATAAAATTATAACTTATTATAAAAATTATACATTTTCGGATAAAATTTTGTAGGCTTTTCGATGCCAAATTCTTTCGATAGATTTAATTAGAAAACTATGAGGAAAATATTTCGATTTGTAGGTATAGTTAATGCGAAATGACATGTGTAATTTATCATATCGTTCTTTTACAGATTAATCTCGACAAAAACAGCTATCTCTTTAATTCGTTATTATTTCAGGGAATGGAGGGAAGGTTTGTTATCCAACGTTGTTGTATCCGCTGGAGATTCCGTAACTTGGATTATTTTGAACGGCGACGTAGAACCAGATTGGGCAGAAGCTCTAAATTCTGCCTTAGACGACAATCGATTACTGACTTTGCCCAATGGCGTGGGTTTGAAGCTTGGTTCTGGCACAAAGTAAATTTCTATCCTCCCAAATTATCTGATGACTCGTGTTCTAGAGATTTCGAATTTCGTCTCTATACACTACAAATATTCTATGACACAACGATTTTGTTAATCGAGTTATGCAATTTAATATCTCGCGTACTCGCTCATTTGAAAAATTCCCGTACAAATCTAAAATTGTTCTTTACGGAACACAGACTGTCAAACTTTCCAAAGTTGTTACATATTTCGAATTTAATATTGATTATAAAATATATAAATAATTATCATTTATCAAATTACGATATTTTCTAATATTCTATACAGGAACGAGATCAAATCTGGCGACGTAGAACTTTTTATTAAAACTATACATACGCGTTGATGTCGTATATTAATCCTGTTATTATCCTTAAATCGTAACATGCACGTTGAATATTAAGTAATTAATTAAAAAATTAGCAATAATTTTAAAATATTCATCCACACAATTTTCTGAAACAGATTCATTTTCGAAACTCACAAACTTGCCGGCGCGAGTCCTGCGACCGTGTCGCGATTAGGCGTAGTCCACTTGGGCTCGACGAGTGTCAGCTCTTTGCTGGTGTCGTCGCGACTGAACGCACTTCCGGAGGCCGCGAAGGAACTCGCGATTTCCCATCTTTGTCCCTGCGTCGACGAGTGTTTGAAGATCAATGCGGACGTTTCCTCGGCATCGGGCTTAATGGACACGACGTTTTGCCATTTGAAGAGCTGTCATACTCGTACTTCCGCTTCTTACGCTCTACTCGCATCTTTATGCAGTCAAATAGGAAATGAAAGCACTAAAGACGAATTGGCGCGGTTGATTTATCAACTTACTGACTGCTGGTAGGAAGACTCCTAATTTTATTGCTAGAATTATACAGCAATTTGAGGCATTTAACAACAGACGAAGTTTAGTGATTCATAGACGATTATAAGATGAAGCGTTTAGGTTTCTTCAGACGATATTTTAATGCAAAGAAACATGTTACAAAATGGCCCAAACTCTCCTCTTTTGGAAGAAAATTTCATCAGAAGCTTGAATTTTGATACGATATCCTACACGTCTAAAAATTAACAAAAAAAAAAAAAGAATTAAAAAGTAGATTTAATTTTCTTCAGCTGTTATGGCAGTGTATTCCTTTGATGACCGTAACAAAAATTGTATTTTACATTTGCTCGACATTTTATAAACAGAGAAAAAACGAAAATGAAGGAAGAATTAATTGCAGATTTCTTACAGTATTTTGAGGCCAGACATTTTTACAGAATATCTCTTGCTTAATATTTACCTTGATTAATAAATAGAAGTACCGTTTAATTTGATTGAGAATAGAACTATTCGAAAACTGAGATAATATTGTGTATAAGGATAAAGTAATCTTCCAAACTTGACTTTGATTCGCTATCTCCTTTCTTCGTGAAAAACACAGTTCAAAATTGATATGCTACTTCTGTACTATCTGGAATTTTAGGTGTCCAGATCCGCAGAAACCATGTTCTGTATTATATAATCAAGACACAGATAGATTGGAAGTTATCGGGGATTCTCACGAATCTACGGACACTGACGATGGTCCTGTCTCACTGTCAGGTACTTTGATTAAACAAACTTGAAATAAACATAGCTGCTGAACAAATCTACTGAATTAAAAAATTTATGTTATTGCTCTAAGTGATATAATAAATATAATATATTACAACAGATAATACGAATAAGATAAAATAATGGTTTTTGAAAATAGTCTTACTTATAGTTTAATCTATAATTCGCTAATAAATTTATTAGTTACGGATTGTCGCTTATGTATAATTCAGGTGGAATGAAGGAAGCCTTATCGTTTGTTTTACCATTGATCAAAAATAACCAACCGGTGATGATAAGAGGTCCAGTAGGTTGTGGAAAGAGTGCCCTGATATCTGTCGTACTTTCTTCCATACGAAACATCGAACAATCGACTTTGATAAAAGGTTCCTCTCTCTATGGACCTCAGGATCTGGTGATGAAACTAAAACGAAGTTGCGTTCAATTAAATTCATCTTCACACGGAAGAACGTACAAACCTAGAAGTGGATCCAGAGTTGTTTTGATTTTAGAAGATTTGCATCTCGCGTCGAAAGATTTACAGGTAGCGTAATCTGTTCGTATTTTTTTATTTCATCCGTTCGTTTTTACAAAACGTTTGCATGTAATATAGAGTATAAGAGTGTAATTTATTCAGGAATTAGTTCGGGAATTAATTCAAGAAGGAGGATTTCACGAAGAAGATCTGGAATTTGCAAGAGTTCCACTAACGATCCTATGCACAGCGGATGCAACCACAAGATTGCACCCAAGACTAGAAGCTCTTTTGTCCACTCATTATCTGCCGTGAGTATTCGCGCCGAAATAATTTAATTAATTTTCTAAGTTTTTCAAGTATTTAAAAAGCCAGACCTAAAACCTTCGTAATTTCTCGAATTCATCATTTTATCTTAAGGACATTCTTCTTTCACGAAACATCTCAACTAGGAAAATTCATTGTTTCAAGAAATATATTCCAACCAATTTCGTAACATTGCAGCCTATCTGAATTTCGACAATTAATTTTCTATATCTTTATATTTATATTCGATGCATATAGCAACTTGAGCCACAAGAATTTGTTCGTTTTGTGAGACAGATATCCAAGCCCGAGAGATATCGTTGCCATCTTGGAGTTGCACCTGAGAGACTCATTGAAAGGAGATCAAGTTATGATCGAATCTTGGATCGCTGAAACGGTACCCGTCATGCTGGATGCTTTTCGATCGATCAAATCTTCTCACGGCTCGACGACCGATTGGACTCCCAAAGATTTGATCTTATGGGCGGACAGCTTGAAGTACTATCCCTCTCCGAAGGGCGAGTCGAATATCACGCGTCATTTGTTGGATGTTGGAAAACGCCTATTTTATCCTAGGCAAGAGCACTTTCGCAGCTGAAGTTCCAACGAAATGGATATTCCGCCTTAAATTTCCAAGCTCGAATACGTACTTTTACGTTCACGATTTTATACCTTTGAAACAGCACTTTTTCCTACCGCAAATTTTTAACTTAAATGTCCGTAAATTCGAAGCTTACGAAGAAGCTTACTTTGCAAGTTGACAATTTCTCTGTCACCAATAGAGTAAGATTTCTAAGCACGACAAGTGCTTTGATTGTCTATATTTTATATCTTTGTCTTCTCGATCGTGCCAGATTAACATCCAGAGATCAGGCTCGTTTGGAATCTGTGATCCACTCGAAGAGCTCGAAGTCGGTGGCGGCCGGAAGCGACGTGTACATATGGAAACACGGAAACAATGGTTTGCTGCCGTTGGATGAGGAACAATGGCGAAAGGAGATAATTAACGCAGCAGCGAGATGCGCGAGGGAAGGCGATCCGGTACAGGCATCGATTTCGTCTCACCTGTTGCACACGGTAGCCGGTAAGCACATTAAATTAACTTAATATTACGCTATTTCCAAACGAGCTTATTCCACCGATCATTTGCTTCATACCTGTACACTTTGTAAGTTTAACGAGATAACGCTAGAGAGATCGTTGTTAACCACACCTTTTAATCGTAATCGGTTTATGATTATCGATAAATTACTAATTTATTCATAATGATCTTATGATATTGGTAAACTAGAAGGAATATTGTTTCTCATCTTTCTCTCTCTTTCTGTTTGTATCTCACACGTGATAAATTAAACTAGACATATTTTTGTTACACTATAATATTTATAATAATAATAACGAATTTAATAAAATTTCTTATCTATATAAAATTTGATTGTATTTAAATGTAAATCTTCTATCAAGTCTGATAAAATAAGTTTATAAATTTTATCAGTTTTAGCAAATCTTCGTTGATATACTAGTAAATTTAATAGAACTAAATATCTATGCAGAATTTCCGCTTAATAAAATATATATTCTATCAAATTGTATAAATCAATTTTGTAAATATATAAGTTACGTATTAATGAGGAATATTGTAGAAGAAATATTCTTCTGTATAATAATCACGAATAGTGATTGAGTAGTTACGATTTCGTTTTTTATTGCTATATTACGATGGCAAAATGTAGAATTTTCGGTTTATATTTTTTCCAGGTTTAAGTTGGGCTTTTGGTACAAGTCTAAGGGGTGTAATTTTGATTGGACGACCCGGAGCTGGAAGAAAATCGGCAGTGAGACTCGCTGCCACGTACTCTTCCCTTCGACTAATAAACTCGGGACCTGGTACTGTATAAGTAATTTCTATGTTTATGGGAAATTTATGTACGAAGATAAAATTCATATATAAAATAGAATATTATGGGATAAATTATTCGTCGCTGAAAAAAGGCATAAGCGCAGTTCGATGTTTATTCTACTTGAAGTCTGAAACTGTAAAGTTTCGTTATTAGACATACATTATTTTGCAAATAGTTTTATGAATATTAAAAAAAAGAAAAAGAAAAAATATAGAACCTGAGTAGGATGTCCTGGCATTGAGGTTTCATAAATATTTTAAAAACTTTTGTGTTATCCGCATTTTATGCACTTTGACATCTTTCAATATGCCATAAATGCACAAAAATCCGCCGTCTAATAATAATTTCTCCACTTATACGCTGTCTGCTGAACATCGTGTGTAGCTACTTGAAAATCGCATAAAAATTGAATGTTCCAGGCCGTGGCAGAACGTCGGTGAAAACGGCGGTTCAAGCTGCTGGAATCGATGGTGATCCGACTCTGCTTTTGCTAGAAGAGCATCATATGAGAGAAGCTGGGTTGGCTGTTTTGGCTAGTGCAATAGTGTCGAGAGGTGAACTCCCAGGATTATTTACAGTGGAGGAACTTGACGGGTTAATAGCGCCGTTGGCTGACGTGGCAAGAAGAGAAGATTTTTCGGGCATGTTGGAGCAATATCTCTATCATCGTACGTAACATGACAAAAAATTACTTCGACAAGACACTTATCCTAATAAATATACAGAAACAAAACATCCACTTATGGTACTTACTATTATGTATAGTATACTTAACTATTTATGTACAGTATACAATTACAATACTTAAATATATTTAATAATATACAATACGTTACTCCTTTGTTTCTACGCTCCAACTGTACAGATAGTTTTGTCTTCGATCGTAACTCTGTTCTCATCTGTACAATCTTAACGCCTACCGTTTCATTCCAAACACTCTGAACTCGATACAAAATTCAACTAGGCTCACCATATATTTCTGTAACTATACAATTTTGTAGGTTTGCGAAATTATCTTCGAGTAACCATAATCTTGGACAGTGGAGAGCTTCGTTCGCCTTGGTTGTCGCATTCGGGTCTCCTTAGACATTGTGCATTGATTGGTCCTGGAGTTGGTAGCGAATGGTGGTCCTGGGAAGGTGCTTTAACCGAAATAGCCTATCAACAAAACGGTATCGAAGCCGAAGATCCGGAGGAGACGTTGCCTGGTATCAAAGAGGCGGTAAAGGCTCATCTTGAAGCTCCGCGACAGCAGCAAGCTCCGGCTCGGTTCTTTGCTTTACTGCACACCTGGAAGCATTTACACGCAACTTGGAGCGAGGAAGTGGAGCAGAAATTAAACAGTCTCGAAGCTGGTGTAGGAAAGTTGAAGGAAGCCGGGGCGCAAGTGGCTAAACTGGAGGACGAAGTTTCGAAACAGCGTCAGGAACTGGAGGTATACATTAACCTTGCTAATTTCCATCGAGTTCGCTATGATGATGCTACTTGAGGGTATAAACGATGCCGAGATAATTATTAACGATTTTTGGTTAAATACATAAAGAGGCGCATTACGCTTTCGCACGTTGCAACGAAATTGTATTACGTCCTGTTCCTTAGTTTCTATCGAGTTTACTGCAATACGATATTACTTTGTGGATATAAGCGACGTTGGCATATTAATCTTTAGTTAATTAATAGGAATATATTATGTTTTCTCGCGCTAATTACGATAATTCTTAATTTCTTAGGCGGAACAAGGGCGTGCCAATGCAGCTCTCGAACAAATCACGGCGACGATGAGAGGTGCCACAGGTCAAAGAGGAGAAATGGCCAACTTGAAGGCTGAAACTGAACGAGAAAGTGCAGAATTAGCTCGCAGGAAGGTAAATACAATTGTCAAGAAATGCTTACACACAGCACGTCATATTTTTATTTATACTACGCGCTTTGTTTTTTAAAATCTTCACTAAACCGAAGCGTTTACAAATTTAATTTGCTTCAGTCTATTTCATTAACATTGCACAGATACTAAAGTAAATACATTTTTGTTATACATAATTCACACGATTCATCGCCAAATTGTTAAAAAATTAGACACTATAAAAAATACAATGAAAATAACAAAGGATATCCTTTTCTCTTCTTAATGTACAAGTAAAAAATTTCTTCTATTTAAATCTATTGTTCTTGGAAGCGTTAGGTATATAATTTTCTAAGTTAAAAAAAATAAATAAATTGAATTTGATATACAGACCAATATCGAAGGCGAATTAGGAAAAGTCGAGCCATTAGTAGAACAAGCGGCACAAGCAGTAGCTGGTATCAGCGCTGATGCATTGGCGGAAGTTCGTTCTTTAAGAGCACCTCCAGCACCTGTAAGAGACGTCCTCGAGGGTGTCCTTCGATTAATGGGCATAAAAGACACTTCTTGGAATAGTATGAAGACTTTCTTAGCAAAACGTGGTATCAAGGACGAAATAAGGTAAGCTCTTTAACAATTACTAATTCTCGTCAGACTTTATTTCATTTGTCTTGACGATAAAAACGTTGCTTGGTAAAATCGCAAAAATTTAAATCGACAAATTACACAGCTTGCTCGTAAAGTTACAGGACATAACTCGATTCACGTCGTCTTCCATTTATTGTTGAAAAATGCACTTTATGTGGCGATATGAAATTTAACGCTACTGAATGCAGCACTTTTTTTCGTGCAATGTGGAATTTAAAGATAGGTTTCTTGTATTTTGAAACACTGTGGATATGGAACAACTTGTACATTTTTATTTTAAATATTAATACTTCAGTTGTAAACGAAATTAAGTTGAATCTGGTACAAAGACTATTTATTTGCTCGTCACTGTATATTTGAGCAAACACCTGATCTTATCTCATAAACAGTCATCGATTCGTAACGTACATACTAAAACATTTGCTCCTTCTTTATCGTCTAACTCGTAACAGGTGCGTTCACACCGCCAACACGACGAACGATATTTCTGTTCATACTTATAAACAAAGTACCCGTGTAAACTAACAGCCAAAATTGATCAGACAATTCGCGAACAAGATTCCCCTCTCATCGTCTGTTTGATCAGAGACCATTCGGGCGAGTTTGAAAAACGTGATAACGTCTTTGTTCGATTTAGAACGTGGGACGCGAGAAGAAGCACACCATCGAGTCTGGAGGCGGTTGCCAAGTTGGTCAAGGAGCGGCCGGAAAGTTTCGAGGAGAAAACCGCAAAACGAGCCTCGGTGGCTGCAGCACCTTTGGCTGCCTGGGTACTCGCCAACCTCCAATATGGTCAGATTCTTCAGCAAGTCGCGCCTCTCGAGAGGGAACAACGACAATTGACCCAGTGGGTTTATATTTCCACGTATTCATTTTATATCCGAGCCATTATACTAAAACACAGGGAACGATAAGTATAAAATATAACAACATTCGCACTGAAACACTTTGGCGATATAGTACACACAGCAGTTTAGAACTGCTAGAACATTAAAATATTATAATATGAGAAAACTATACAGTGAAAAACAGTATAAAATATAACCGAGCATTATACTTTTTATTCTTGAAAGTCCCACGAATAGAATTTTATTTTTATTTTATTTTGAAAACTGATGCTTTCATGGCAATACAATTTTGTGAAAATCAATCTCATTTGTTAATAAAATCTTTAAATTGAGTAAAAATTAAGAGATAACATTCTTTCCATAGCAATAAGATTCTGTAAAAGTTTTAATAACAGATAAAGAAATATTCTGATTAGCGTCGATGATTTTATGAATAAAAATTTACTGGAATTTACGGCGATGTGGTTAATATATAAATTATGCATAATTCATTTCAGACGTTTGTCAGCGGCTGAGGCTCAGATTGGCAAGCTAGCAGCTGGACTTAACACTGTGGAAAGTCGTGTAGCACAGCTTCAAGAGGAACTCGCGGAACGTTCAAGGGGTGCCGCTGCGCTTCAACTACGTGCCGAGACAACAGAGGCAAGACTAGCAACAGCTAGGGCGCTGCTTCAAAAATTGGACACGGAACATCGTGATTGGCAAGCACAATTAGAAGAATTAACCAGCAGGAAAGAGAAGTTGGACGTCGAGGCTGCTAATGTCGCATCCTTACTTGTTTATGAAGTAAGCGCAATGATTTGTCTCGCGACCTTACAGAAGAAAAGCGGTACTTAAGAATAATCTAGGAATTTTTAGCAGTTGAAAGTACTTGAAGCTAATTTTCAGTTTCTGAATAATTAGACGTTGACCAAATAATTAGAAATTTTAGGCGTCGAAGCGAATAATATTTCTGTTAACATAAAATCGATTAAACAATCAGGACGAATAGAATTCAAAATTCAAATGATATCTGTAATACCAAAAGGTTGGTTAAATAGTTAAAAATTCCAAAATTCGAATCAAATATAACAATATCTCCTTTTCCAACTTTTGTAAAAATAATAGTAAAAATAATCGGCATAACCAAATACCAATTTCCAGAGTTAGAGTAAGAATCAACGTTAAACCCTATCGAACTTAACAAAATATATTTGAGTACAGAATCCTGGAAAAGATGACAAGTGGAAGAAATCAGCCATCGATCTCCTAATCACCGAAAGAGAGAGGCTACTGTGGCGAGCTCAAGGTTTACCCGTGGACACCGGAAGTCTGGTTGGTGCATCCTGTGCCCTCAGAGGTCCTTTGGTTCCCATATTCATAGATCCATCCGGTGTCGCGGTTTCGTGGCTGAAAAACAACGTTGGTTCAAGAATGGAGATAACGAAACCAGAAGATGCTAAGTTTTTGACTACGCTAGAATTGGCTGTAAGATTTGGCAAACCATTACTGGTGGAAGAACTCGTCGAATTTCCATCGATCCTCTTGCCACTGTTACGTAGACGTCCTCTGAAGCTTGGTGAAAGAACATTACCAGCACCTCAAGGCTTCAAGCTTTTCCTGGCTACCAGACGAGATAAATTGGATGGTTTTCCAAAAGAAGTCGACGCGGTCTTGTTTAAGATTGCTCTTGGAGCTGGTACCAAAAGTCTGGCGGAGAGGTTCGTTGAAAAGGTGAGGAAGATGACGATACACTGATTTATATTCGATCGTTTTCCAATATGACATTCCGTTTAATTTAACGTTACGAGTTCGAAGATTCGATATGGCATCGTATTATCGTAACTGCGGAATTAAAAAATTATTCCAATTACGAAGTATATTTTCTATGACTACGTTGCTCAGAAAGCGGCATCTCTATTCTGTTCGCTCTCGTCAAAGAGAATATCTGCTTTCTTTCATCCATCCATAAAATTGAAAAAATTTTGTTCAGACGATAACTCGTTTCGAGTGGCTCCACAACGAAATTGGAAAACTTGTTCGATGGTCGTTGAAAATTCGTGGAAAGTAAAATATTGGCGCAAAAGATTAATTACCTTAGCCACGTTGGTTAGGTTCTGTTGAAGGAGACTCCGGAACTGGCGACGCAGCGGAAGGAAGCGCTGGAACGCGAAGAAAAATTATCAGGGGAACGGGACACCGCGAGATTAGATCTGTTGGCGCAGCTGGCCACCGCCAGAGGTCAGGATCTTCTTCAAGAGTCTGAAGGATCCCAGGGCGGACTTCTGTCGTCGTTGGAAGCCACTCAATCGAAAGCCAAAGAAATAGCTCTGGCTCTTGAGGAAAGTCGACGAAGCTTCGAAGACGTCACCAGGTCTGTCGCAGTTTATTGAGAATTATTTGTTAAGAACGTATAGGGTGTTCTATGGTGAAATTGATCAATTTTATGATTTACCATGACACGTTGAGTTCAACAATCTATTTAAAGTAGAGAATATCGTAAACCACGGTCCGATTTGATTCTGTCGAAATATTTGAGCCTTCAAAGAAGCTACATTTGTCAAATACACATTTTTCTAAATTTCACGATTTCATTATTCGCGTATATAATTAGTAGGCTGTGGATATTTATGCAAATTCATATTTTTTAAAAATATAGCTAAAAAACTAGGATCTAGGCAGAGATTTGATTCATCTAAATATCATCAGTATTATACTTTGGCTGTTCTATATCGTAAACGTATATTATGTGCATCTTAAGCATTTTTTTAAATTTCCTATTAATGCACAAAGATCCACAGACTAATAACTAGCATGCAACAAATAAATGATGCTAGACGTTTTACCCGAGTTTTTTCATTTTAGCTACGTTTGAATCGATAACTACCATGGCTTCCAAAAAACTTTGTCCTTTCTATATTTACAAAATGAATAAAAATTTACAGAGAAAGAGAAACAAAGAGAGAAAGAAAGAAACTTATAGATACCTCTTGTATGATGAAGGTTAAACACAAGTCTATCTAACGTCATATCTTTTTTGTACCTTTTAGTTTATAAAGTTAATTGAAGCATATTTGACATTTCTCTATTTAGAGGAAAGATCACAATAGCTATTAGTTTATTCTTCGGATAAATCTATCATATCGTTCTGAGCTGAACAACCTTTATTGCACTTTCTTACACGGACTGGGTAAAGAAAGAACAAAAAGAATATCTTAAACCTATCGATTAAACCTATCGATTATATCTAGAACTATCTTCTAGTTACTATTTATTGTAACTAGCGCATCTGCATATAGATGGCGAGCGCGATCTCACGTTGTCATTTTTCACAAGTTACGTTGTTCTGTGAAGTAACACAGAGATTGTAACAAAATGATCTGAAACTGTAAGTGAAATTAAAAATTCTATTCGATTGACCTTGTTACCACTCGTAGCTTCCTTTCTTCAACCTGAAATAAAAGGTAAAAAACGATGAGTTTCTGAAAGAAGTTCTACAACCTTGTATTCTCTCTGTGAATAATAAAATTAGCACTTGCAAAAATATGAAACTATATTCCATGGTATTTCTGTTCTTCGTAGATAATACAAACATATATTCTCACGCGAAGCAGCGGTATTATCGGAATTAATTATGCCTCTCCTGTAAATCCTGAAAGTGATCAACAGATTAACATGTCCAACCATATACATATATATGGATTACACGTGTATACACATGCTCCATGCTTAACCTTCCGTTCATTCTGAATACCCTCGTTAGTAAATCTAACGCAGAATACTCCTCGGTAAAATCGTCTATTAATGTTCAATAACCAATAAACATTGTTTCACACGCTTTTCGGGTGCCCCTGTGTATCTTTTATAGAGTAACGTTTTTCTTTAATTATAGGTTTTTCAATCTTGAAATTAAGATGTGCACATTTGTTATTCTTCCTTTATGAACTTTGTTACTTGTAGTAAATTGAATTGTACAATTATCTTTGCTCACGATGAAGTTCAGTCTGATGAATTAAAGCAAACAAGAAAAAGAAAATGATTAAAAACCTTATCTGGTGAAATAACATGAATCTTCAACTTGTATCGTTAGATCGTACGATGAGCAAGCAATTTGAGTTAAGTTATTTTACGTTTATACGTATCAAAAGTCATTTTATTATACAGGGTGGTTGGTAACTGGCGGTACAAGGGAAAAGAGGATGATTCTACGCGAAAGAAGAAGTCGATAACATAAAATAAAAATTTTTTTTTTAATTTTTCCATCGAGACAACGATCTACAGTGAGATCCTTTATAACGTACCGCACGCGTACCGAGCGAAAATTCAAAATCGATTTTCTCGAAAACAAAGCCTCAAACGAAAAATTGTTATTCTATATTTTCGACTTATTTTTTCGCGTAGAATCACCCCCTTTCCGCTTGTACCACCATTTACCAACCACCCTTATATAAAATTATTTTATATTATTATTTTATTATATGCACGCAGAGTAGGAATGAAAATTAATTTGACAAGAATTTAAGAATTTGACAAGAATTTAATTTCGTCAAAGTATTATGATTATCTATGAAAATGAACGAAAATGATATGAATTTGATATATATATATATAGCATGAAGCTAATTTACATACAATAAATTAAAAGGGTATTAAATGTAAATCATATAGCGTAATACTTGTCGCTTCTACCAACAAACTTCTCAGACTTTCAAAACGAACTTCCTTGAAATTTACTCATGGTTTATGTAATATTTTTTTGCTTGAAATAGTTTCCCGACCATGCTGGCAAAGTTTCGCGATTTCGCTGCGGAATATTCTCTGTATATATTTCATGTGAAACTTTTTAAATTCACGAAACCTTGAGATTCATTGAGTAACTCCTTTACATGAATGTTCTCAGTCACCTCTCTTTCTGACTCGAAAAAAAAAGTTCCACGACAGAGTATTCATAACGAAGTTTTAATTTTTTGTCCTAGTTTCTGTTTTTATATACTGTTTACAGAAGAGCCAAAGAGCACGAGAAATTGGCTAAATTCGCTGCCAACTTGTATAAAACTGTGAAAGGTCTTACCGCCTTGAGTCCACTGTACGTGTTTTCTGCCGAAGCTTTCACTGATATTTATTTGGAGGCGGAAGATTACCGCAAATCGATACTATCTCAAGATAAAAGGGAGCAAGACAAGCTGATCGAAAGACGGTTAGTAAATGCTCGAAAAAAAAACTACTCGTTACATGTTGTTTATTTCATTAATGGATCGTTTCCAATGTCCAATTATTTATTAATATCACATGACATAAAAGTCTACTGTGAAGTACACATACGTATGTACCATATGTATGATATAATTTACTACTATAGAATTTCTCAAAGTGTATTTTCAGCGCAAAAATTGGAATATAATTTTTTGATAGAATCTAGATTTAATACACTCGAATTGTATATATGTGTTGAATTTTTACTGTACATGATATAGTATACATTTACACGTTAATGTTACTATATGTATGTTATATGCGATATGATTTTACATTGAAGTTTCCAAATATACAATTACATGTTAAAATAATATATAACGAACATCCATTACAGGTTAATTGCTTTGACTCTTCATTATTGCTCGAAGGCCGTGTATAGAGAACATCGATTGCCAGTAGCATTACAATTGGCACTTTCATTGAATTCCGTGCCAGACGTTGAAAGAAATTTCTTATTAGGAGAAATTCCATTAAATGACGACGAAGATTCCGATTACAAAATACCCGATTGGGTACCCGAGGAACGACGTCTATCAGTTCGAACTTTAGTTTCTTCATTTCCACAAGTAAGTTGACTTAACGAACTTGTTTTTAAATTATAGTGATATAATTTTCTATTACTTACACTTACATTTCCTGTCATTCAGATAGCCGCAAAAATGAAACAATCCTGGTTGAGCGACGTTAGCAATATTTACGCTGAAAGCAATTTAACCACGTTCCAAAAAGTTTTATTGATAAAAACCCTTCGACCTGATTACTTGCATACGGCGCTCTCGAAATTGGCTGCGGAAGCATTAGGTAATTTTTTATTTTTCTATTATTAATAACAATTATATTGTTTCATCGATAATTATACGTGTAGTTTAATTAAAATCTTATTAATAATTATTATATGGAAATTTCACAACAACCTTGTGATAAAACCGGAAGGGATATAATTATTTCAAAATCTTTCTTTTCTTAGAAAGAGGAAAATTTAAAAAATTATAATTTATTCAAAATAGTAATTTAATCGTAAAAGTATTAATGACAAGAAGTCGATTACCTACTTAGTATTAAGACTTAGTGTTGCCATTTGCCAACGCATTCTTATTTCATTATATCGCAAATACGTTTAATATTATGCTACTAACATATAAAGTATCGGGGTAAATGTACAGATAAGCCATTGGATTATTATGATATATTATTGAACTATTTCATTTTCTTATATCTTCTATATATATCTTTTTTTTAAAGTAAAAATATACCAAGTGAGTTAGATTTTCTAAGATTATTTTTCTACAATTTTTTGACAATTTCACACTCAATGCGTTTTTATATTTCGAATAATCATGCGTTTAAGAGTTTACAGATATACATATATATTTTTGCTTACCTTCTGATTCTCCATATAATTTTCATTCGGGAAGGTGTGAAAAATTTAGCACCACCGCACTGGTCCTTGAGGAAAGTAGCTGAAAACGAAAGTACATATCCTGTGTTGCTGCTTCTATCACCGGGAGCTGATCCCGGTTCAGAGCTGGCAGCATTAGCGAATAATCACGTTGCTTCAGCCACAGGATTCGTCGAAGTATCTCTTGGACAGGGTCAAGTTGCTCAGGCTGAACTCGCACTGGAGAGTGCTTGTCGGTAATGCGCCTTTCTTAACTTTATGAAGTATAAATTTCCAGTTTCATAGATTTTATGAATTTGTGTCATCATGATAAAAAAAAAGATATTTTGTCCTCGAAACATCATACTTTCTGCATATCAAATGATACAATTTTATATCGAGTATTTGAAGAAGTGTCATTCGAAAATTATTCCAAAAAGAAATTTTGTTTTCTTAATTGTTACTTATTTAGCTATATCTGATATTTAAAGCGTAGCTTCTTACGAAGCGTTCAAAAACAAAAATTTTGTAAGTTTAATTATGCCCCTTGTTACGTGAAAGAAGTCAAGGTTCATATTTAATATTTAAAACGATAAATGTCGTTTGGAACGTGTTTCAGAGGAAAGTTTTATCCGCTTTCTGGTTATATTGAATAAAAAATTCGATATTAATGTTCGATATTTAATAACAGACGTTACTTCAAATACTTTTCGAAATCAAAACGTTTGTCACACGATAAAACAGATGTATCCCGTTGAAGAAAACAGAATGGCTGATACAGTCTTAGATTATTTCAATGATTCACTTCATTAATAAACGATAAATCCATAATACGGTGCTTCAGCGACTCGAGATTTTCAACTTTCGGATCTAACTTCCGTTCACATATGTTAAACAATGTCTTTGGGCAGCCTCGTTATCTTCGCCAACCTACTGTAGGAAAGCTGCAATGTTTTGGCTTGAGGCCATAGTCTTCACGATGGCGTACTAAATCAGCTATGGACTTTGTTTACGTACCTCCATCACGTAATTCGATATTGTTTACGTGCGTAGCGTATACATTGCGATTAAATTATCAACCTTCGTGTTATTTACTGCTCCCCTCTCTGAATATAGCGTGCGAAATTTCCTATTCTTGCTTCCAAACAAACACCTTACCCTGTCCATCTTTGTGCTGTATAATAAGCTTCAGCGATAATTTTAAAAAAGTGTCAACTTTTCAATGAAAAAGAAAGTCCTCGATCTTCAACTCTTTCTGCATACTTTCATGCCGATTAGTAAATTTTAGGCGCGTAACCGAAAGTTAAGAAATCTCGCAACGAATACGTACACCACGTAGTTTAACGATATAATTTCATCTAGTAATCAAAAGTCATTATAGAAAAGTTCAATTAACGAAAGATTAAGCCGACCGATCTGTCGATGAAACAGGAACGGAGGCTGGATACTGCTCAGCAATTTGCATCTGGCTCTCAACTGGCTTCCCAGACTGGAGAGCCTTCTCAGATCACCCATGTGCACCAGCAACAAAAATCCCGCTACAAGGATTTGGTTAACCACCGAACAATGCCTGGGATTCTACCCTAGTCTCGCGGCTCTCTGTTTAAAACTCGCTTACGAGCCACCGGAAGGTGTTAAGAGGAACGTAAAACGATCGCTGCAACAGCTTTGTCAAAAGCACAAGAACGTGAACGTTCCTGGCAGCCTGTTGTTGTCGTGGCTGCACGCAACACTTCAAGAACGACGAAAGTTCGTGCCTCAAGGTTGGATCCGGTCGTACGAATGGAACGAATCGGATCTCGAAGCAGCATATGAATTAGTAGTGAGAGAAATAGAGTCGACGAGGAGTAAAGATAAGAATGGAAACTGGCAAACTGGCAGAGGATTGTTGGACGTAGCGATTTACGGTGGTCGCCTTCAGGACGACTACGACATGAGAGCGTTGTGCTCGATCGTTGGCGACGTTTGGACTTCTGAGGTGTTCGACGGTCGTAGAAAGCTGGCTGACGTTCTCAGGGTGGTTCATGGCTCGTTCGAGGAGGCAGCTAAGGCGTTGGAACATGTTCCGGAAAATGATTCGCCTAAAGAATGCTTTGGATTGCCTGCGAACGCGCATAGAGCTTGGGAGAGGACTGCTGCCGAGGCTGCGCTAACGCATTTGAAAGGTTTAATTTTTATCAGCAAATATTAGTAGTAGACTGCGGGTTCTTATGTGTCTATGGGAGAGTCGAGGATGCGAAACTGCACGGAATGTATATTACGTGATAAAATATATAAATAAACCCGGAATTTAATCATTAAGTATATTATTTAGTAAGTAAGACAGTCGTTTGTTAAGTTTCTATGTTCTACATTAAATTGCATTCGCGAAGATATGAATTTGCGCGAATATCCGCAGTCTAGTTATTACAGCTCATGATACTTTCGATGGGAAGTAGGAAGTGATATTAGGTTGTCTGAAAAGTTGCTTTCATTTCATAAGGTGATAATAGATGAACAAGAATTTCTGTTTTACATTATTTTATTGAATTAGGTATGATGATTCGTGCATAATTCAATAAACTAATATGAAACAAAGAACATTGTGTGTCTATTATTTCCTTATAAAACAGAAGAAGCTTTTTGGACAACCTAATACAACTGGGATGACTAAGAAACGAAGACAATTTGTTTTGTTGGAATTTTTGTTCTTTTTTTTGAGAATGCAATACAGGGCTAACAAGAACAATCATTCCGTAACTGAAATCTCTCATCCTTTTCTATAGAAATGTAATTTACGATCTGGCTATAAGTTTGTTAATTGTCGGCAGGAATTTTAATCAAAACGTCCGTCAGTAACGACAAGAGCAGCAAAAAGACGGAAACAAAAATTCAGAGGGATTTGAAGGAACTAATCGACCGCCACATCTCGATCTTTGGATCGTCAACGACCAGCGAACACAACGAAAATAAGAATCCATTGGAAAATTTCTTTATCGATGAAATAAATCTGACCAAGAAGACGTTGAATGTTATTCGCGTTGACGTGGAAAACCTGCGCCTCGAGGACACTAAGGTTCAAACAAATTTCTTCAAATTTCAAATTAATCTTACGAAACTAACTACGAATATCTATCAATATTGTTGAGTCATTAGATCTTTTATTACTTTGCTATTATTTTCGATTTTTATCTTGCATTTAGAAGGTTCGAAAGAATCATAAAATTACGAACATTTGTCTGACTAATTTCTAGACTCCCATACACTGGATGGAAAACTGGAAATATGGCCCAAAGGAAGCTTTGCCTTTCGTTAAAGGGTTGTTGAGCAATTATCAAACTTTAAATTCCATTTTGACCATCTCCTGGTCTGTTGTCGATATATCGCGATTGGCAAGACCACGAGCGTTTCTGACTGTTCTCAAACAGCACACCGCGCGAGAAACGCGTCAACCTATGGAGAATCTTCGACTTTGTGTCAACTGGTTTGAAAATCGACGGAACGACGACTGGAAGATATCGTTAGTCATCGAAGGACTATTGATATCTGGTAATTTTCTTCGTCTAATGATCATTAGTTAACACCATTAACTAACAATACGAAGAATTTTCTAAAGTGTCTCTCGCTGCTTGAAAAAAAATGTCAGAATTTCAAATTTCAAAACTTCTTAGATAGACTCCTGGATTAATTTATATGAAATTACGTGTCGTATAATGTATACTTTTAATATAAGAATGGAAAAACTATAATCCTAATAGCAAACGTAATGCGAAGTACAAATTGATAGTAGAAAGTAGAAAATATCAAAAAGGGAATCGAAGTGACACGAATTTTTCTTCTTTTGTAAAATTGCCTTAGCAAATGATACGAAATATTTTATATTTAGGAGCTTTGATAGAAGATGGTAACCTGAAGGATGTGGACGCGAACGCGGCTTCCGTTGCTACTGCACCCAGTTGTCAAATTGCGTTCTTACCAGAAAATTACACCGGGGATAAGGCGAGAAACAAAACAGTGGGCGGCCGTTCAGGAAGCAGCGACGTGGAAGATATTCTTAATGTTCCAATTTATGCGAATTCTCAAAGGGACGTATTAATTTCCTCGCTTCCGGTTGGATGTCCCAGAGAGGAACATGGTAACTGGTTACGACGAGGAGTTGCCTTTCATCTAAAATTGATCTAGTTCCTGTGGCTTAGTTCTGTTTGAATTACAAACAGTATGGTAGTACATTTATACATTATGCATAGTGATCTGCATATTATAATTGTGTAATAACTAAATGTTATTTATTGTTCTGTATTCCTTTTAACGATTGAACTTAATTAATATACACAGCGAAATATTACCATTATATACACAGTGGTATTATTATTATTATTATTATTATTATTATCCCCATTTGAAACATTCCAGACGAGGATTGTAATGAAGAAATTAAAGATACGAAATAACAGAAATAAATACGAAGGATGTTTTTGAAAATTCAATTGCAAAATGCTGCAAGTTGATAAAAGTACTCGAGTTGTTTCTGCTCGCAGTTTATGTTGTGGAATGTTTACGCGTGTTCCGCATGTTTCGTATGTAGCGAGTACATTTAGTTAGCCTTTTAAACTCACCTACACTTGATTTAAAGCCCTCGAATTTACAATGTACAATGGTTTTATTCGCTAGAGTTTCCTCATTTTCAGAAAAATACAGCGTTCTTAACTACTACCCACGCGTAAGAAAATGAATTAAATTAAACTAACTTATATTAATTTCTCCAAAGGTTTACTTATTATCGATTAACTAGGCAACAGGCTTGTCTTGTGCAACTTAAAACTTTTGCTTCCTGATATAATAGGAAGACGATGAAAGCGAAGCGAAACTCTTCCCGTTAAATACATAAAAAAAGAAAGTTTCCTAACAAGATGAGCACAAAGGAGTACAAACGAAGGTTAATTAGGGAGGGTTCTTGTTTCGGCGGATACAACTTGTTGCATTTAATTCGTACAGCAGAAAGGCCACGGATAACAAATTTAAACTTTATTCCGAGGTATATATCATAAGTTTGAGAATATTTTTCTTCGAAATAATTGAACAATCCTTGCTGTTCGTTACGCAAAATCTTAAATGCATAACGACCTATGGAAATCTGTGTAAAGACGTAAATATATTTACCTGTATTGATTTCTATCCTGACAAAGGATATACTTCACAAAACGAAGAAAGATAAGGAAATGTGAAGAACCATTTTCGAAATGTTAAATGGCAATCTCAGACTAAACTAAGGAAGAAATAATTAACTGGAAGAATAATCGCGAACAGAAGAGGAAACTGACAAAAACATAAAGAGCTATACAATTTCAAATGCGCTTAAAATCGCAGCTTTGGTAAAACAGCATTGATCCAGGACATTTGCAAACTTTGAAACCGTTCTGCAACAAAAGATTACGTTCTCGCCAAAATCTTAAAGCGCGCAGGAAATTGAACGAGATTTTACGACAACCGTATTGATAATTCGATGGTAGTTGAGGAAGTTCGCCTGTAAATTTTCCTTGAAGTCGGATAGGTCAAATCAAAGTTACGACGCGAACTTAATATTGAAAAGTAGTTTGGAAACTCTCGTAGGAAGCTCTCATAGGAAAGTCGTAGGAACATGCAATCTCTCTGACCAGAGGATCCGTATCCATTTCAAGCAATTGACTCTTCCGAAACTTGGTCCTTATCTACTTTCAATTCGAAGTGGGATTGGGTAATCGCCAGAGCTGTTAACTAATGAACGGGAATTAATGAAATTAAATAATTGAATTTCTTGAACGGTAAGGAATAAATATCCGGTATTTTAAATACCAAATGATTCAAGATAATAAAATATTCGATAAACTTTATTCGACATGCATAAAGCGATACATAAGAGTATTTGTGTGAAATATCGGGTATGGAAAATTTGTACGAATATATTGGGTTGTCCGAAAAGTTTCTTTCGTTTTATGAGGAAATAATAGACGCACAATGTTTTTTGTTTTATATTATTTTGTCGAATTACGTACGATCCATTTTGTTCTGCTGAGATAAATACATTTCACAGACTTGGTTTCACGTTTGTATAAAGGTGCATTGTTGTAAAGAACACGTTTGCGAAAGAAAGACACTTTCCGGACAACTTAATACATATATTACGTGTTACATGATACAGTTTGCAATTTCATTGACGCTGTAAGTAGATACAATTATCGTAATTGTACGGATAAAAGTTGAAATCAATCTGAAAATATACAGGGTGTTTCGGTACGGGTAATAAAACCGATCGTGTGTAGCAGATTAACCGGCAGTTAGCACGCCATAAGAAAACATTCTTTGCTTGGAAAAGTGAAATGTGTTGCTCTTCGTCAGGCAAATAGAAGGTGTCAATTGTAACGCACGTGGAATAAATATTATTCACGGTATCGTAGTCAAAGTGTAACATAGTATAACATCGTGATGCACTGCATTGGTTTAAGGTTGAGGAAAACAGAGAAAAGCACAGATTCGAGAATCAGAAATCTTTTTATTACTTATAAAGTAATCACTTGATACATCCTTCTAATGAGAAGTTACTCGTACGAGTTACATAGACTCAGAAAATAGCGAGCAGCAATTAAAGAAGTCATTGTAAATTACACGATCGTTCCTGTAATCACGTTGGTTCGAAACGCTGGTCTATTGCCAAACACTTTTACTTGACAAAGTTGTGATTCGATCCTCCAACTTCGTACAAACATACTTTACAAACTTGTTCATCATCACCCGTATAGAGCTTATCGTCATAATTATAGAAATCAGAAGCTACCTGTAATAATACTTAATAAACGCAAGAAATCTAATTGCTATTATATGTACACTGCTGTTCATAGGACATTTATGTATATGGGAACGTTTACTTATTAATCGGTCAGAATTTTCTATTCGTACAGAACAATGGTGAAAAACGTATAAAAATTCTGTAAAAATATGCGTCAATCTCACTGTAATGCGATGTAAATCGTAGAAGATCTCGAGACGAATAAAATAGTATATTTTGAGAAGTCTATCCACAAATACAGTGACAAACCTAATAATACGAATGATAGAATTGATTAAAATAGAGAATCGAGTATCCTGACGAATATAGACAAGAGAAGAACGTTCGATGTTGTTGTACATAATTAACGAGACTTTTACCTCGGTATTGAATATATAAATACTTTATACTCTGAGAATTGAAATATAATAATTTAGTCTTAATACGTTTCAATAACTTCTCAATTGTCCATAAATGTCCCAATGATTACAAAAATGCAGATGTATCTACCTCTAAATCAATTCAATTCTACCAAACTCACAGTTTTCATTAAACTTAAACAACCTTCTTTAATATTCAAAAAAAAAAAAAAAAAAAATCCGAGAAAAAATCTTCAATTCATTCAGCACAAACCAGTTAATATATTCACTGCTATTAACGACGTGCGATCACCGCATATACAATTTTACCCTTCTTCTTTCCCATTAAAAATTTCTTTATTATATATTAATGATATTTGCTCTATTAGGATATCCATTGTTTGTTTCGCAGTTACTTTATCAAAATACATAAAAGAAGAAATGTAATATTAAGATTAATCCATAACTGGCGTAGCGATCATTTTAGCAGAAATGACCAGAAATTTGCAAAACGTGCTTAGGTATGAATTGTATATATATGCACTTCCGTCCATAAGTTACGCGACTCCTCTTTGTCCTACACATACGCGTCGATAAAATAGGTTTGTAATAAAATCTCCAAAACGTAACACGTGTAATTCAATTTTCCCAATTGAGATGACAATTTAATGTCGATTTAACTTTGTAATTCCAACATTCGCCTGTACCTGTTCCAAGCGTCCTGTGGCCTATACGACGATACCGTAGACTGATAATTATTAAGTTATACGTTGGTTAACAATACGACGTTAAAAATAACGATTCCTAGGGTTTCACAGAGCCCATCTTACCAATTACGGGACGAAGTAACACAACGTACGCGTCAATAGCAGCGAGACTGTTAATAAATCGTCATTCAACGATCGACCAGCATCATGATCAGCCATAGACGATTAGATAAATTAAAATAAGTCTTCTGCGATTCTTCCGCGTAGATCGTACCAGCGGAGAGAATTTTCACAACTTCGGCAAGCAGCCACGTTTGACGTGGACAGAATATAGGAATAGAACAGACCACCCAACAACTTTCGTGACAATGAAATACGAACGGACTAAGCTCGGCTCGTTACCGAGGGGAAAATCGTAGTATTTAGGTCGACGTTCACAATGCACGGCGAGCTACAACAGTGCCCCTTTTGTTTTCCCGTTCTGCCGCAGTCAAAACAGACCAGCTGCAGTCTAAATTAGTGGCGCACGTTTAACCCTACCGGCTAAAATCGTCGCGCGAATCGATTAAACATTCCCCTGGCTCCGTTTCGATTCGCTTCAGAATCGGTTCACGCTTCCTAATCTATATTTTCTTTTTCTCTTCTTTCTGTCTGTGTTTTTGCGCTTTCTTCTCTTACTATTTCGACAGATTAGACGGACAGACAGACGGAAATGCAGTTTCGTTCGCTGTGTTACGCGCGATTGATTTTTGCGAAGGAACGCGCCTGTTAAATGTTTTCAAAGAAAGCGTGATAAATTGGAAAGGCTGTTCGTAACGTCATTACTCTGTGGTAATGTCGCTTCACTCGATTGGATTTATTAATATTAATTAATACGCGAACCGCGGATGTTTACGCAAATCTGCATTCTTGCAAATACGTCTAAAGAAATGCATATTTTTGTATATCTTTTATTATTAATCTGAATATTTTGTACGTGGCGGATTATTAGGTGCATTCTGTAAATTTTTTGGTAGATGCATAAACATCCAAATGTAACTGGTTATTGATATATTATCGTATCTTTATTAGCATACCTATTATCGTAAAAAATATAGGCGTAAAATTTGCTTATATTCGTTGCGAGAAAAGCTAGAGAACGTGAATTGATTTAGCGAAATTCGACAAGATTGATACAACGTCCAATGCTAAAAGGATTGCACACATATAATTTTCTGAGAGAAAGATTAGGGCTTTATGTATCAAATCTGTTAGTTAAAGAGCCAAGGGGTAGTTCTCTTTTGTCATTGTCCACGAATTTCACACTTTAACCCTTTCGTTAGAATGCAATTAACGATTAATACGATAGTTCGTTATTGCATAACGATAGTATAACAGTAGAACTATACCTTATACACGTTATAAATTATTAACAATGTAAATTTTGTCTTTTATTCGAGTCATTCGAGATTGACACGTTGACTGCCATCAACGTGAATTGATTAAAGTATTTAAATTAAATAAATGTCCTTAATATCATACGTACTAATATATACAGTCTTTTAAATGCAACTGTAGTCTGTTTAAACAAACTTGTTTTTTAATGAAATAGTAGGACAATCGGGCAGCAGTCAACGTATTACATAATGCATAACGAATTCTAAAGAAATATGCGTCAGAATAATTAAATTCTATAAATTATTCAATCTATCATGGAAAATATTAAAACATACCGTGTGACATACATTATCGAGCAAAAATTTGAAATTTTCTCGTTTATTCGAAATTAATGTAAAAATAAAGCAGATACGAATAATAGTTTGCTTCGTTTCGACAGATTTATTATTAAAAAATATTCTAAGCTGATATTGTTAAAAGTTCTTAGACTATGAAACACATAATAATCTCAAACCTTTGACTCGTAGTGTATATCAAAGTAATATAACAAAATACAAAAATTGTACAATTCTAGACGAAAATCTCGCTTGAAATATTCACTGCTGCCAAAATGCAATGGCCCATTCCTCGAATTGGATTTTTCTCTCATAGCAAATGTCTTCATTTCAAGCAATAATCTTTCGTTTCGTTACGCTGGCCACTGCTCTGTTTGCCTCCCTAAATAAATTATTCTGTCAGTGGTTGCGTCAGCAGGATTACTCAAATATTTGAATCAGCGCAACATGAGCGTCAATAACAGTGAATGTATTAACCAGAAATATCAAACTATGCTATGTTCAGTCACGGTCGTTAACTAAATACAATTGGTATTATTATCCAGTGACTATAATAATCCGAAATTTTAACGGATGACTATAATCAACGTTAATGATCAACAGTATTACGTCAAACGTTATTTACAGCTGTATCAAATAATTATAGTACAGCTAAAATATGAAATTTCCTTTATTAATTATAGTTAACGACTAATACGACATTTTTACGAGTAACTATAGTCACCTTTGTTAGAAAGCGCTCGATGTTGGATGATTATAATCACCCGCAGCAACGAAAGGGTTAGCGAAGCGTTAAATACGAAGTTTCACGCGACTAAAGCCCGATATGGGCGAGCGAATTTTATCTTCAGCTAAATGTCGCAATGCTCGCGAATGCATCAGCGACACGCGAGAATTCGCAAACGGCGAAAATTGACCGTCGCGTCGTGAGATTATAACGTTGCGCCTTTTTCTATTTTTGAAACGCAAGTTTCGCTCACGCGAAAAGAAAAATACGCACGCAAAGAGAAATATCCACGCGACAAAACCCACTTGTATGCATCGATCCTGACGCCACCGATAGTCGACGAGACATTGCGAGCGTGGACCGGAAATACATCGAAGCCTGTTTAACTGCCGCATGTCAAGGTGCATCGACGTCCTATGCATCGTACTTCCATTAATATTGCTTTCAATAAAATTACAGACCGTGGAGAGATTTTAGTAAGAATTTAGCTATCTTCTCATTCGTATCGACGTGGATACTTTATGATCGTGGGATTAATTCAGAGTGAATTAATAGGATTTTGTGGAGATAACGTTAAACGCGATGCTGAACAATTTCGAGTTACGCGTAACGTAACGTACATTAACGCTATTAACATTAATTAATATTAGAACTACCGACTTGTAATGTGCCATGGTAAACAATTATATTAGACGCGTGTGTTGAAAATAAATAAATATATATGATTATACTTTTACTGATAAAAGCTAACATTGTATACAATTTTGATAAAAACATTTGCATAGTTTCAACAGACAATAATTTTTTAATCTTATTTTGACAGATTCGGTAATTCTCGTATCGATAATACGACAAAAATAATAAGGCAATAAGAATATAAATATAAATAATAATGCTATAATAAGGACGTAAATAATTCTAAAATAATAGCACGATAATAATAAAGGAAACACTATTACGGGAATAAATTAGGTCATATTTTATCTTAATAATCTATTACAACCTTTGTGTATGAACAAATAAGCGAACCTTTGATTCGTCAAAATTCAAATATCTACACGTACACCACCGTTCAAAAGTCTTAGGACAATTGTCACATTTGATTGAAATTTCGTAAGAATTAAATAACTATTAAGAAACATGGAACGATATCGTTCAATTTAATATTTAAATACGTTAAAATTTGTATGCATTTATGAGAATTTATGACTGCACAAACACCTTATACCGAATACACGTAACATTCGAAAATATGTAAAATATTCAAAATATAGCAATAGCTCTGTAATATCTGATAAGTAGAACAATTTTCTATGTTCCATTTTTTTTACTTATATTCATAGGAATATGAATTTACATAAAGATTCGCAATCTATTGATGTATTGGTATATTATTTAAAAGACGCGTGAAACTATAAGTTCACATTCTACGTGAGATATTAAATTTTTGTTAAAAACGGATATTCCAAGAGTTTCGTGCAGATTTATGCCACATATCGTAACACAGCTATTCGAATTGATAACTTTTCCTGCATTTCACTCGCGTTTCCAATTTCATTCACTAGTAAGAAGTCACTTGAAAGAAAACCCCAAAAATAACAAATAACAATTTTTTAAAAAAATATATATATATATATGTAAATTCGATAGAATTTCAAGTTTTCACGAATCGATCGCCTGATTTCCAAAATATTACACCATTACATATATATATATACACATATATGTATATATATTTATTTCCTCTACACAACTTCACGACAACACGATTTCCTCAGTTCCTCACCTGCGACAGTTGAGCAGGCACTGTTGTATTAAGTGGAGCGCGCGAAATTAGTTAAGTATTCACATGAATCGCGGCTCAGCGTGGTTTCGTCGTCGTCGTTCTAAGCGTAGAGGACAGAAATGGAAACGCGCACACGGGACAAACGAGAAGATGTTTCAGCGACGCGAACTCGGCCCGAAACGCCGTGATTGTCGCCGATTTATTGCTCTAAGAACTTAAGATGAAACTCACGGGCCAAGGCCGCGTCCCTGAGAAAGGCAATACTGTGTTTCTTTTTCCTCTTTGGGAAATTCCGCGCCATTTTTACACGCTCATACTCTCGCACACACTCCGATTATCATCTCACATTCTTTATTTTTCTTTTTTTTTTTTTTGTTCCTTTTTCTCTTTTTATTCTTCACGTTTATTCACCTTTTTGTCACTCTCGTTCCTCTGGTTGCTCTACTCGTGATACGTTCGCGATTCGTTCATTACGCGGAATTATTCGTTTCGGTTGATGCATACGGAACGTCACTTTCCCCAATTACATTTTAAGGACACGTAGTTTGTTCGAAACGTCATCTATTCGATGAAAGTAATTCTCGTACGATGCAATGTACCTTCTCGATTAACTTGATCGTTCGGAATTTATAAGAATTGCTAGTTCTAACATTCAGAGATTCTTGAATTGGCGTTGTTACAACTTCCTTTAAGATAATTTGTATGTTAAAAGATTGAAATATACGCAAAGAATATGTTTTTAATCCTCTACAAATGTCAAGTTTCGTTTATATTCACTTTTAGAACATCTTCTCGAAAACTGATGTAAGAGAATCGCAGGAAACATAATTTGGATATTTTTATTCGAAATATTTCTAACGCGATTCATAGGAAATTTCTTCTTCCTTTGACGCTGAAATCGAATAATTGACGATAGGAGGAAATTTCATGCGCCGGTCCATTGCCTATCAAATTGAAACTCCGGAGAAACGACATTTCATATGCATTAACTACTAATAGCTTCTTCAATGTCCTTCTTCACGGTTTTGATGATCGACCTCGCGTGAAAGCTTTGCCTGTCGCGATTTCAATCTAATCGCGGGCGTGGTAATTGGTGCGATTACGAGAACGATTATTCCCCTAACGAATAATAATACTAAAACCGAGTGATAGGCACACGGTTTTATGATCGACGACGAAGAGGAAATTACTTTCCGAGAGGAAATCAGTGAAAATATTTATCTATCTATACCGATAAGTCGATTTGATCTGAAGGAAACTTTCGAACTTTCGGGAACGTCCCTCGTTTCTCATTATCTTCTTGGTTCCGGTTCTCCCTTAAACTCGATACACAGTCGCGAACGTCGAACGGCATTGACTTTTTCATCTCTTCGTTTAAGTAGTCGCTTAAGATCGTTCCACGAGCAATACGAATATTTTCATCGTTTAACAAAGTTACATATAAAGTAATTATTTCAGTTATTGATACTTGCTCCTTTATTCTTTATTCTTTGATATCCTTCTTCCAGACTCCTCTTTTAATACGCGATTTTTTTTAAAAACACTCGTATTACTCGTTACTTGATTGGATAGTTCGTATGCGTATTACAAATACGCGATCTGTTATAAAAAAATAAGGAGATTGTAATTACAAAGGTTTTATTTCGAAAAATCAAAGTAACAGGTTCCCTTGAGAAGCGATACATCGACAGAGACATTTCCTTTCTTTCCTTTTGCAGCAATATCGGTGGTATTTGTCCTTTAGAAGATTCGCTTGCACAATCAGTCTGATGGCATTTTCAATGTCTGAAATCTGGAATGAATTTAATATAATTTTTCATCTTAGGCGATAAATTTCAATGTAAGCAGCAGGGAAGTTAAATTCTTATTGTCATAATTCGTTCGCAGATCAAAATACGCTGAAAGACAATGCAATATAGAAGAGTTAAGAATATTATTACTCGATAATTACCTCGTACCAAAGCATTTCAATTTGGAGTATTTTAATTCGAATATATCTGAATTTACTTATGGCGTTTTTTTATTTATTTATTGCTGCAATTATCCAAACAGAAGAATAACGTTCGAATAAGAGGAATTCTGCTAAAAACGAGAAAATGAAATTATTTTACATTCGTCCTTCTGGAAGGATGATGGAACCACTTGATCTTTTGCCAACGTTACCCTCCTCCTCCTTCAACCTCCTTATTTCTATAACAGATCATGTACGATAATATAAATCTCGTGAAATTCCATATAAGCATTAACGTTTCTTCGTATTTTTATACACATTGTAGAAATATACTCGATGATGAAGTTTAATCGTCGCGTTACAGTGTTTCTCGAGATTCTTGTCAGCGACTGCGAGCAAGATCAATATGTTTCATGCTATGAGAAAATTCATAGTACGGAGCTTGAAAATAAAGCTGAAATTCCAAATTAAAATATCCAGTCGTCATACCTATAATACAGTTAGATTCGATTTCTTGACGCCTCGATCTTTTATGCACATCTTACTGAAGAAATAAGTGGAAGAATATTTTTACTTGCTCGATATAAGCTTTATTTTTGTCTACCGGGTGTAAGTTTTATTTTTGGTTTCCATTGGAGGTCGCAGAATGTATTCATTAGTATTCTAACTAAATTTAGAATATCAATAAACTCTTTGGAAGCAAAAGTATGATATAAACTTGGAATTGTTTATCATATAATGCAAGCTACGTCGTAACATAATTTTATAATCACGCAACGATGATCGAAGCAGGAAAATTTAACAACGAATAAATGAAAAAAAAAAAAAGAAAAAAGGAAAGTCTATGTCGTATTTGACGCATACAATTTTTATTCAAATTTTAATACTCTTTTAACAACCGCAAAGATATAGATCTTGAAAACCTTGTATGACTATCGTCAACGAAAAAAATAATTCTTACAACGTGCTTTTACTTCTTGAAATTATGCGATCTTCGTGCCATATACATTTTTGTATAACGAATAGCGTACAATAAATTCGGGTCACCGTATCAGGTAAATCACCCTGTATATCTTCAGGTATCGTTAATAAAAAATTTACCCTCGATCGCCATAAACGCGCTATTATTCTCAAACCTCTGGCTTCAAAATGCATCGAATAACAACATTAATATCTACTGACATTTCCATGCTTCTCGAATATTATAATGCCTGCTTTGGCATTAAAATTTCACAGTTAAATGTTGTTCAACTAACAGCATGCTTCAATCTATATTGACGCTTTCACTTTCATTTGTTCCGGAATGTTGAATTTCTAAGAAACACCGTGACGCAGTGAATTTTCACGATAGAACGGTTCTCTATTGATCATCGCTTTAGAAAAGAAGAAAATGACAAATACAAAAGGGAAAAGAAAGGGAGAACAGGAGTCGCGCTTTATTGGACGTCGACGAAGGTTAAAGCGTAAGATTAACACGAGAAAGTTCAAAGGGAATCTCGAATCGTTCTGTTACGTTCGAGGAGAAATGGTCGAAAAATTTGGGAAGCAATGGAAAACCGTTTAAAATGTCGCCTTACTTACGATGAAGTTCGCAGGGAATTAGAAAATTTGAATTCGTCTGTGAAAACTTTAATACGTGTTTGCCTCGTGACCATCGATTAATCGTGATAATCTCAGTAAAAATACATTTATATACGCACGTACGAATAAATCGACTACTGACGTTACGTTACGTTACGTTACGAGAATAAAATGTCACGGACAATTTTTAAAAAAGTCGAACATTTCCACAGATATAATCGATCGTTTTCTTTTTTTCTTTTTCCTTTTTCTTCTATTCAATATGTTAAATTCTGACTATTTGAGATTTCAATATACACACGCGTGCGAGACTTTCCGATATGTACAGGATTCGAAAAGATATTGGATAACGCGTAAAACAGATTCTTCTCCCTTTCATCGAAGCGAATATATCTTCCAGAAGAACTAAATTTTTATCGAGACAATTGTTATAGCGATATCGGGATTATCGATCGATTGATGCAACGAACAAGTGGCATAAAATTTAAATATCTTCTATTCGAAGTATTTACACGTATTTGTCTGTTTCCATATTCGTTAAGAGTTAAGAATAATATTGTATTATTCTACGATTAAAATTATTCCTATTTTATCTCTATTTTCTATAGTAATCTCGAATAAACATTATTCCCCAGGTATCTGAAAAAAAGACCTTTAACCGCACAATATTCCAACAATGATTCCTTAAAATAAACTCGCAACTTCCGTTAGCTAATAATGAAATTCAACTTTAACATTAATAACGCTGTTCGTTTATCCTTCGTTAACTACTTCGCTCCATTGATCGATCACATCATCATCGAGCATTTATTTATCGTAACCTTCGTTATTTCTTCGTTATAGCTTTTGTACAGATCTTAGAATCTAGGAAAATATTCTTTGAAACATCTACACGAACGTGACTTACGATTCAAAAAGTGCAAAATTCGGATATTATAACCGGTGCCTAAACTCGATCCGTAAGGAAGTTATGCAAACGCGCATCGAAATCTCCGAGTAATTGAAACGATTCGAATGCATCACGATCCTATTAGGCGATAGATGAGATAAGAAGAAAAAGAAAAAGAAAAAAGAAATATATATAACTTTCGTATTTAATAACACGACGATTTAACACGATTCGTAAGTATTTAAATCTTATCGTTAGATTTCACGATTTACACGTTTCGACGCGCGATATCGCGCATCATCGAAGGATCTTCGCGAGGCGAGAAACGATAGAACGATCGCAAGGACAATCTTACTTGTGGATCGATTCCTAAAAAGAAACGTTCGCACATCGAATCGAAATTTTACACGGGTGGCTATAATCACGATGTACGTTAACGTAGATGACGACGTGACGGTTCGACGAAACTCAAAGGAAACGATGGCTGTTCCAGGATAACTTGAACCGAGGATAACGGAACATAAACGCCGGAATGGAAACGAAAAACAGAACGAGGAAGGATCTTTTACTCTGAACGCAAGTTTAATTGAAATTTTTAATGAAATTCAAATAACGTTGGAGTTAACGAATGTTTCATTGAGAACTTGGAAAATTTCAATATCATTTAAATTAAAACATTTCCGTTCGTTCGGCTTAATTTAAATAAGCGAGACGAAGCTTCTCTCGATCGAATAAAACGTTCAACCAATGTTTAAAGCTATGTTTCAGCGTACAATTCTGGCTTCTTCTTTCTTCGTGCTTCTCTAAATCGTTGCGACGTTCATCGAACGTAAGACCTCAGGTTTGTTCTCGTTAAATAATAGGGGCATTAAATACAATGGAAAATCGATCGTCCGTTCGATGAACGATGCACAATTTAACCGGGATAGAGTTACAAAGGCATCGTGATTACGCTACATATAAAAAATAATCAGAACAACGTATCTTACGCTCGAAGGCATTTCTAGAATCGATTCACCATCGCTATATTGGATATACCAGCACTCTCTACTGACATACTTACAATTAATTTATTTGATATGCGGCCGTATACGCACGTACGATTCCTCGCCGCGGAACTTTTCTAATCTCGGTCTCTAACACGATCACTTAAAAATATCAGTTTAATTACACAGGATAAAAGACAAACGAGGAGCGGACACGCGCGAATACGATTTCTCTCGATCTATTTCACCCAACCTACTGTACATCCTACGTACTCGTACTTTTCACGTTTCTTAACGCGATTAAAGTCGAAGCTGGATACGAATCGAAAAAATTCAGACGAATCGATACGTGGACAATTTATATAAATCGTCGTACATCGATCTAACGTTGATTGTTAATTTTGTAATATCGAGTTGCTCTCGCGAATCGCTAGATCATAAAATCGTTGAAACGTTCGAAGATCGTTTCTCATAGGAATTCCTTGGATCATTCGCCTAACGATAAAAATATATGCGGGTCGATAGAACTGGAAGATGAAAGACGGCTCTTCCTGATGAGAGCGCGAGAAACAGATACACACGAAACACGCATGAAACAAGAAATTATTATCATCTACAATACGTTTCGAAGTGGATTATTTAAATACTTAACGCTATCGCGAATCGAGTAGAGAGAGACAAAGAAAGAGAGAGAGAAAGAGAGAGTATTTGATATTAAACATTCGTGAACGCGTTCGCGGGTGTCCAACATGTATAACTTACCTCGTAGACGTCTAAAGGTATATTATCGTAACTCCATCGTGTTGAAGAAAACGATCTCACGTGTCCGTAGGAACGAACGATGCTCGAACGAGTACCATATGTATACGTTATACGATATAATTCGACAATAAAATTAGAGTAGTCTAGTAATAGTATAATATAATAAGCGACGATAGACCGTCTTTTTAAGAGCTAATTGGTGTTCGTACGTTGATCCCTTTTTTCATTTTGGTACCGAGTTATGATAATTCTTCTCCTCGATCGCTTATCCATTCGTTTATCATTATTCCCCCTATCATTTTTATCCGACCTCTGTTTGTTCTCGTTTCTCAATCGATTTTAATATCGCTCAAATGGGTGAACGTCGCTGCTTGGCTACGTTTCTCGAAGACTTTGTTACTTCCGATCATTTTTATGGATAGGCGCGATACAATGGATCTCTTGTCAATAATGGAATCCTTAAATCGCGTTCTCACGCTCCAAGCACGTGAATTCGATAAAAATTCGTAGGAAAAGCTGCTTGTAATGCGCCTGAAGAGAATTAAAAGTTATCGTGTAATTATATCGAAATACACCCTGAAGCTGCGTGTTAAAGAGCTTGCAGAGGATTGAAATATTCAATTAGTTGTTTCAAATGGAGTAACATACACGTGTGTTACAAGGATAAAAGAATACTTGTGTTGGCATGGAAGAGATGTTGGAAAATTATTCTACGATCGATGGTTACGATTGTATTATTTTATCCTAAGACAACTTTTCTGTCCATAAATTTTGATGGAGGTACCTCCGTTATGGATTCCACATGAAACTGCGATTTAAGAATTTCGTTGGTTCATCGACTGACTGGCGCAATTTCGTTTGAATCGGTGTTTTCCATCACGAAACTCCTGATTGTATCTCGATATCATATATAACGCTGGAAGATATGTCGATTAAATTTCAGGTGATCACGCAAATACGTTAAATCGATTATATCACGCTAATCCCACGTATGAAGCTTTTCAAAGTAGATTGTATTATCCAACTTCCCAAATATTTTTCATAGATTTTTCTATTAAATCCATGCATACTTTCCTTCTCTCAGTAGTTCCATTTTTTTCTTGAAATCGTGTCTGTAATCGTGTGTACGCATGTGTTCACGTATGTGTTTATGTGTGTATGTGTGTCCAAGCAGTGTCAAGAAGTTCGACAAATGTTCACATGACAAGAAAAAACAGCATCGCGAAGAAACCTCTGTATCTTAAGAACAATAAATATTATATCAGTATTTTAACGTACGTAGAAAATATATGTATGTATATATATATATATATATAATATGTATATTAACGCGGGACTTGTTTCTTTAAATAGAAAAAGATATGTATACCCGATGCGACGAGGTATCCTAGAACAAGCGAAGAGAACAATTTAACAAGATAGTTTAAGTAAACGTTTGTATACCAGCAGAGTCGGATAGAACTTCTTTCCTTCTTGACGAAATTCAACAAATAACCGTCACGGTTAATATTTCGCTTGTCGATCACGATTATCAAAAACGTTTCCTCGAATGTAGGCTCGTACAGCTCGAACGATCGATCGAGTAATAACAGAAAGAAAAATTTATGGAGGCACAACAAGGATAACAACGTGTTCTGAAAAATTTCAACGGACAACAAAGAGAATTCTACGGTGGATCGACGATCCTAACGATCACATTGATCGAACGAATAATTCTAATTTCAATTGGAACGAAAAATTCTGTCCAACTCTGTGAACGCTAATCCCTAGAAACTACGTGTCCTCCGCGTTTGAAAGAAGACGACAGCGTTCGCGACTAAAACGCGGAGGCGAAAAATTGTAAAAATCGCGTCTACGTAGAACGACAGAGCTAAATTGATAAAGATAGTTTATTTATACTTCGCCAACTCGTAATACCTAGAAAATGGAACGTAGAAAAATATAAAATAAAAAATCATACAAACGAATACGGTGAAGATTAGTCTTTATAATACATCAGCTACTCGATTTCATTTTTCCAATTATCATATTCCTTTGAACCTAGCCTCTCACTAATTCGGTTTCTTTCTCGGGTCGTGCCCCGTCAAGTTCCACACCCTTAAAACTCGCCGATACGTTACACGCAACAGCGACGTCGCGAATGAGCAAAAAGTTTCCTAATTACACTTGAATCTTCTACACACGCGTGTATTATTCCTCGACATTCGTGCGACTATCTTCGAAAAAATTTGCGGACAATCTGTTCGCGCGGTTTCGTCGTTGGTAAATCAAGAGGAAATATGCGTACGCAAATTATTATACGCTTCCTCCCTTAGCTATACGAGAGTACGATTTTAAAAATATATACGTGTATGCATGTAGAGGCTCGTAATCGATCGAAAAAGTTTCCTAATCTTTATACAACACATGTACGTATGTACATATGTAACACGTATGTATCTATGTATTGTTCACCTATGCAGAATGTAATTAATTTACACGTTCGTAGAAAGGGATCTCGAGGCTCCGACGAGAAAGGTTGGAGAGCACCTTGGTAAATTACGCGTCGACATCGCTAATCTGTCGATGGAATAAATATCGATTTATCACATGCGACTTACGCAAACAAAAAGAGAGAGATAGATAGATAGAGAGAGAGAGAGAGAGAGAGAGAGAGAGGAAAAACGAACGTGTATCGTTGATGACCGATGTCGATGACGATCGTCGTTCGTTCGCCTGGATCTCCCTCTGGTTGTTCCATCGAAGATAGAATTTTACTCAGGATCAGCTCAGGCTCTACCAATTACGGCCGGAGGTCAGAGCGCGTTCTCCATTTCTTCTGTTGTCAGCTGGAACTGCTCTTGACCTATATAGCAGCGAACAAAGCCGATTTAACGATCCACTGGGAGCATTACGTAGGCAAAAAGGATTTCAGTATGATAGGATGTTTGATCGAATAGCTTCTCAAAGACTTTCTTTCCGATGAAGGACAGTCGATGGAATAGTTCTTTAGAAAACTTTGCATAATCTTATCGTCGGCCTTTCATATTACGGCTTTGTACAAATTGTGAGAGATAAAACAGATAAACAATTTATTCCGAGTTTATGCAAATACACGACTATCAGGAGAATAGATGTCACAAAAAATATTTTTTTATTCTCACGAGACCGTTTCTAGGAAAATTTTCAAGGCCGTTGGAGGATATATTTAATACTTATCTATATCAAATTGCATCAGAGTGCAACAAGAAATGGGATAATATGACCTAGAATTATATCAAAGATGAGAGTCTAGAATCCTTTCCTTTCCTTTGGATATCCGCCATTCCTTATTTTCACACTTTATATACCGTCTAGATTAAATATTTTCATGACCGATTCAAGATAGATTCAATCTAGATTAATAACTTCTGGACTAGAAAATCGGAAAGAGAAACTTTCTTCTTATTTTCTTTTTTCTTTTTTTGAAGTAATACCCGGAGATAAAACTAAGATTAATATAATCTTCAGAAGGAAGAGATAAAAATAACATTCTGATTTCATAAAATAATACAATATATGAAATAGAAAATGTTTTCTTCGCTCATCTGATAAAGCTATTAACGTGGATTTTTATTCCTCTCGACTGGCCCTAGTTTTTTTACCATTCTGTGCTTCGCTACGTCATCATATTCGCAACTTAGACTAGCGGAATATTTTTTTCTGTAACAGGGTACCCAAAGAAAAAAATGGAAACACTTACTGCATAAATACGCCGCGAGGTCACGGTCCTCCGCTTGCAGGGCTAGATCGCGAGGTGTGTTGCCGTGTCGATCCTTGATGATTAAAGTAGCACCACCAGCCACTAACATGCAGCAAATGGAACGACGTTTATATTGAGCCGCTTTGTGCAGAGCGGTTTGACCTCTGCAATTAGAAAGTGCAGATCATTCCTTTTTTTTCGTTTGCTCTCTGTTTACGCGCCTGGAATAAATCTCTTCTTTGATCGGTATTATAGTTTGCATATACTGAACAGATTTTGAAATATGAACAAAAAATTTTCCGATTTACGCCAGAGCATTTATAGTCGGTTATTTATGCCTTGTGCTATAAACGAAGCTAATTCTTCGAACTTTGAAATGTCATGGAAAACCTTCTTCCTGTCCTTTCGTGGTAGCCACGTTTGTTTAGTTTGTTTCTATCGCATCAATTTTTGTTCACCTTTTATCCGTTTCTATACATTGGACCTTCGTTTTCTGCCTGTTTTTATATCATACAACTTACTTGTCGTTGTCGATCATATTGAGAATACTCGATGGTGCGCAAGCGATGAGATATCTGACAATATCCTTGTGACCATATCTCGACGCTAGGTGAAGAGCAGTTTGTCCAGAGGAATCGATGGATAGAAGAGAGTATCCTTTCTCGTGAAATTCTTTCAAAGCCTGTAGATCGCCGATTTTCGCTGCTTTCAAAATACCATCGCTGGCTTTCTCCAGTAATCTCGTGTGAAACGTGTGAACCTCAGAACTCAAGCCAAAAAGTCTATCTCGTGGACTGGAACAAAATTATTTTTATCCTCTTTATACTATTTGTATTCAAATTAATCGTTCTTCTCTGACTTTCCTTTTCTTTCTTAATTTCTAACTTTCTTCTATTTTATTCAATATAAAACCTTATAGGATAGATAGTACGGAGGTTTCGAGCTTTGTGAAGAAAAAGTAACGCAAAAAATTGATATTGTGGTTAGCCGAAACGGGAGAAGTTAAAAGATAAAGAAGAAGAGAAAAAAATTAAATATTTTCAAAGGCTTTCCCATTTCACTGGCGCGGGGAAACGAAAGAAACGAACGTATTCGCTACGGTATAATACAGTATTAACTAGCATTCCTCCGCAACAGTAATCAAGAAAACCAAGTAAAAGGAACATCCTAAGCACTGGAACGAAATTAAAGTTTCTCTGGAGTGGTCGGTTTGGAAGTGAATGCGTGCGGGTTTATTTTCAAAGATATAGATCCCTGCAGCTAAAAGGAATGCGGAATGAATGGTTGGCGGTATTATTATTAAAGATAGAGATTTCAAGGTAGAGATTTTACATAGAGATTTCAGATACACATAACACCGTTTTTTCTAAAGTTACGTATTTTCTTTCTGGTTACGTGAATCGACTAAATAACAACGCATATTTTATATCCTTTTCTATATTTCTATCTTGCACTGGTTACGTTACGTTAAGTAAAAAAATTAATCTAAAAAATGAAGAGCAACTTGGTGCATACAAGAGATTCAATTTTACTTCATCTTGAACTTTTAACACTTTACCATTTTTAAACTTGCAAAAAGATAGAAACTCAATCTCTTTGCTATGTCTTACAGTTCAAATGTTGCTCCATCGAATATTTCATTGAAAGTTGCATTCTCATATAAACTTGCATTCTTATCAGTAGCTCTTCTTCAATAAAAAAATTCTTAAATAAACGTCCCATGGAATTACATAATCCAATCTTTGCAAGATAAATTTGTTATTAGTACAACTAGCTATAAACTTTAACAAATGATGATAGCTTACCTAATGAAGGTAGGTGGTGTTTGATTTTGTGACTGTGAGACAACCGTGGCAGAGATTGATTTTGAGGAACTGCTTTGCTTGTTCGCGTCTCCAGATATTTTTTCCTCCTTCTTCACATTTGGAGATTCATCCTGAGGCGCGTCTTTATTCATCGATTCATGAGATTTCGCAGTATCCTGATCCTTGTCCTGTATCTTCGTTTCAAGTGGTGTTTCATGTGGTGATTCAGGCGCTGCAGTTTCAGGTGGTGATTCAGACGCTGCAGTTTCAGGCGCTGCAATTTCAGGCGCTGTAGTTTCAGGCGCTGCAGTTTCAGGCGTTGCGTTCTGTGGTTCCGAAACTGGCTGCGCCTTTGGCTCTTCTTTAGGCTTCTCGTTTGTCATGGCTGCATTTTTCTTTGGTCGTTCTTCGCTATATTACACGTTCTTTCTATTAATCTAATGATACGATTGCATTACCATTACAGATATCATGGACACACGGACGAATATGTGAAGTGGCAATAAAAGGTTCAAACAAGGTATTTATTTTGAAGCTACGAGTCATAATTGCGTAGCTCTTGATCACTGTTATTACATGCGGAATTATTTAATTATCTCTCTGTGGACAATATAGACGAAAGACAAATAATTATACTGCTATATCACATAAAAAGATATTGTTCTTTGTTTAAAGTGTATTGACTACTCGAAAACATTTCTCTAATTTTGACATCTCGTTCAATGTGTCATTATATAGATTATATAAATTATCTTTATACAGTATCGTTCAAGTTTGAAATCATTTCGTATCAATCAACGGCTTTATATATTAGATTTTCAAAATTCATTCTGCTTAAAGCTTAATTATTAATTTATATTAAGTAAGGGAAATATCATACAATGATAAAATTACAGAAATGTCTTGTCTTAGATTAGACTCTGTCTACAGAATAAGCATAAGAGATAAGCAAGAAAGTTATTTAAACACCATATGATGGAATTAATTTTTACAATAGTTCTATATAGCCGATATATGTTTAACAAAGAACAACATTAACATGTTCCATCAATGGCTTTAATATTGTTACATATCGTTTTACTTTCGACCAATACAAAAGGCACAGTACAATGTTGATTACGTATCAGCAGAAGGATCATATGATAGAATCGTCATAACAAATCGATCGAAGACGATTCAAATAAGAAATTCTAATTCGATGAATGAGAAGTACCTTGGCGACGGATCAGCGGCTGCCGATTCTTGGCTCGTAGACATCTTCGTCCCATCAGGCTCGTTCAACTGATTGGAGGCACTCTCCTCGAGGACGTACACCGCTTCGACAGCTACATCAGTCACGTAATGGAGTTGCTCTTGAGCTCTATCAATCCTAAAGAATCGTTCCGCGGTACACGCTGAAAATTGATCCGAATGGTAAGTACGACGTAAATTATGCACAGAAAATTATTTACCTTTGAACAAATCTCTTTTTTTTTATAATAATTCTTTAGCAAACGACGATCCCTAACTGAATCCTTCACAACACTACACAAGGCTGACGACCTTGATAAGATATTAAAAAATTATTGAAATAAACGATAGGTCCCTCTTTGTAAATATTTAGCAATCTTCCAAAAATGTCTACTATTATTTCGTGTTATTTAAGCATTACAGATAAATTTTTATTAAAAAAAGAAATCTAAAGTTATTACATGTGGCCAAGAAATCTCGCGAATCGTAGGAGCAAACAGTCCGTATAGTCGTACTTACAGTCGAGGAAGCAACAAGTGTCCATGTTATGGTCTTTTGCCAGGATCTTCCTCAGTGATTCTAGGTCTGTGGTGGCGTCGAGATCAAGTGGATCTGCGATCCATGTGGTCGCGGCCTTCTTCAACATGTCTTTATCGTGATGATACCTCTCGTAATCTAACATCTTGATCTTCATCACCGGCAGTTTTAACCTCTCCAGTTTGACGTCTTGCTGAGGTTTGCTCGCGTTCTTTCGTTTCGCCAGCATTGTCGCTTTGTTTAGCAGTTTTAGATTTATAATGGATGGCAGCAGTCGACAAGCCTCGCCATCGACCTAAGGTACGAATTATAGTTCTTTTTGTATACAATTAGGTATTCTAGTTGTATACAATAAATGATATTTGACGTGCGATTAAATTTTTATTTCATGATAATCTGAGAAACTATCTCGGTTGTGATATTCTTAGGGTTTGTCAGAAGAATGCAAGAAACATAAATAAATAAAGTAATTTGAGCTGGACTTTTATCATAAACGATTATGTAATATAGTATTTTCTATGTTCACGACGCCTGATTTATTTGCAATTTGTCTTCTGTATTTTTTTTTCATTACACGCTAAGTTATTATTTACTCGCTCAAACTCACTAAATCGCTATATCATACCGTTTAGTTATCCAAGCTTTTTATTACGCGTTTCTTAAGTTTCCTTAATACACAAAAAATTGATTTCAAACTTTACCTTATCTCCTAAATCTAAATAATCACTCTCGCGAGATAATCACTGTCGTGTATCATAATCGAATATCTAATTTTTAATGAAATATTAGCATAATAAATGATTGTAACAAGTGATAGTTTAGTCTCTGCCGCGGCTGGCAGAGCTCCTGGAATAACTCAGAAGCGATAAATGTTATTAGAATTTTTTGATCGATCCTTACAATTATAATTAAATATAAAGAATTATAATTGTAATATAAAGAAGTCGAAATTTGTATGTTTCAGTGAGATAGGTCGAGACCCCGTGAGAAAATGAATACTTGTATCGAGACCTGATATTTCATCATAGCACTTGAGGATAAAAGGTTCCCCATGAGGAAAATTTACCTGCATTGGAATGGTCCTTGTAGTAACCAGCTTAGCTGTGCTACATTGAGCAATGCAGGTGCCGTGTCCACCTGCTTGAAGAAGCGGAAGCTGGTACGTCGTTAAACCAACAACCTCGATCATTCCATCTTCCGTCGATGGTTCTTTGGTTCCACTCGCAGCACCCCAAGGATGCGTTCCGCCGCCGTACGAGGCAATGTTCAAGAAGACTATAGCGTGAACTCGATGCTCCTTCAATTTCGGTGTCATATCCTGGCCGTCGCAGTCCAACGTCACGAATTCTGAGAGATCCTTCCATTTTCGTCGCACGAGATCCTTACCACCCATTTGACCATAAAACACTTTGTTTCGTAGCCGCGAGTTAAATCTTTCTGGATGTGCCTCTGCAAAACAGTCGAATACTTTTATACTACTTTGTCTTTCCATATAAATATTTGATCAACTTTCAAGAATTTATAGAAATAACATTTATGACTGGTATAGTGGTTGAAATATTCAGCGCATTTCAATAAGGGTCCTCCGCAAATAGATTTATCGGCTAACTTGTTTCTTAAGTTTCTTTCTCTTTCCTAGGCAACTTTATATTTTGAGACTCGACTAAAATATTTTTACTTGGCAGTCGATATGCTTGAAATATTCGTAACAGTCGGAATATCTGAAATATTTATACCAGTCGAAATATTCAGATCCGACAACTAATTATATTTAACTATCGTCATTTAATTCGAACGAGCTGAATGGAAGGTATAGATATACTTTTGTTACAAATACTTTTGATACTTGATAACAAAAAAATGTACAATGTAAGGATTTTACTTCGATCTATTAACCGGATCAGACAAATTAATTTGTCAATTAGATACCCAATTTCCTTACCAGTTGAAATTCTCCTGTTTCATAATTATAAAAACGTCTAGCCAAGAGATCAACTGGGTTAACGGATTAAACCTCGCAAAGAATTCTGCCACATCTTCTCTTAAAGCTTCTCTAACCCCTAAACTATCGATCCTTCACAACCATTCACCCTCAAAACGTCCTTACATCCTCTCACTCTACATTCACTCTCGTTCCCAGCCACATAGAAAACACACGGCCACTCAGGGGTCTAAAATATGGCATTTCAGTGAAAGACGTTCGCATGAAATATAGCAACAGGTCCCTAACTACTTTGCAGGGTTCTTCGACGGTTCAACGGTACCGACGGAACGTTTCTAAATAATTTAAACAAACTGTTGCATACCGCTAGGGAAAACCTATTTCGGGAGGGCCGGAGGATGAGACCTTAGAGACTAACCTCGAGCTTCGTGAAATTCAAGGGCAATGTGCGCATCCACGCCAAGAGAGAAGTAATTATTAACGACGTTCAGAGGTAGATTCTCTTTGCCTTTGCCATTATCATCGTCGCCTTGCGCATCAGGATTCCTCTCCACTACCAGTTGCCATCTATCCAACAACGTCGTATCGCTCTCTCCGATATTCGTCAAAATCTTCCCAATTGGCTCGTCGGTGTAACCGCCGCCCCATCCTAATGCCCTGGCCAGATCGTTTCCGGTTCCCAGAGGAAGCACGCCCACCGCTGGTGGAGGAGATGCACCGATCTGATCCAGGATCGATAATACCCAACCGACCGTACCGTCGCCGCCACACGCCAGAACTCGTAGATTAGGAACTGTCTTGAATAATTCCAACCTGAAAGCGAGGAAATATTTTCTTTTTCGAGGAAACAGTTTCTTCTTTATTTGCCTTTCGCGTTATAACAACAAGTTCGCGAAGGTATTCAAACGTTTGTAGGCACCTTTTATTGACTAAAATTTTATTTACGCTGTAATGATTATCAAGATTGTATTGATGAAATTCGAAATAAATCTGGAAACATATTGCACATAGAAAGGACCAGTTAGTGCAAGCACATGTATATACCTCGCAGAGATCACAAAGGTAGTTGAACAATCGATAATAACAATAGTCGATTAAATTGTAGGATTATAGGATATTTGTTATTGTCTACGTATATTATGCGATAAATAATTTTATAACATGGAGTATAAAGGTGCATGTACGCGTGCACACAAATATACATATTTAATTAAAACGTACTAGAAAATCAAACAACTTAACCGAAATGTGATTATCACGAGTCACCTAGCACCGAGTATTTGGTAATTAAAAATTATTGTCCGAATAGTTTCGTCGATTCACTGCTGGATATCTCGAATCGTTCGAAATAAAATGAAGCTAACCGATTGATGGCTTTTATTTTCAAACACTTGATTAATAAAATCAAGCAGCAGCTTGTAGCGTATGTGATACGTATTTGAAGAATTTTTAACGCATTATTAAATGCGTTTCACTCGACGTAACAAATGTTTGTCATATTTTCAATCCACTGTAACATGCTTTTTATTCAATGTAATACACGAATATTTCAAAAGTGAAATTTCGAAGGACGATAACGCCATCACATGCATACTACATTTCACGATGTTTGTCCATACCTATACCAAATGCAATTTCGACAACAATATCGCTTGCAAATCAATGTTAAAGTAAAAAGAAAGCTACTTGTTCCTATTTTCGTTATCGTCAGATGTAGCAAATTTCATTTGCATAATTAACACATTTCAAATATTCGATGAATAGCGAGGAAAAATGTTACAAGTGGTTCGTTAGAAAAATACAGGAAAGTTGATTGGTAGGTAAGTTTCAAGAAATTTGTATCATCGTATGCACAAAGTTACGGTATATTCGTAGACAATGTTGTTCACTGTGTCGTAGTGAAAGCAACCAAATGAAACGCTAGAACTTTTGAATAAACTCTCAAAGGAAGTTCCGATAATACCGTAGCGACGACCTTTATTCTAAAAGCTTCACCTTTATTCAACTAGGCCTGCGAGCCAGAAAGTGCAACTTTAATTAAATCCCTTGTTCATTTGTCATATTTTCCAATATCCCTCTCGCCTTTTCGACAAGACCAATGAACTAATTCAACTGAATTTCCATTCAGTTAACCTAATTCCTTACCATAACCCTGACTACTGAAATAGAAAATAGCATGCAAAATATTTCTTTCCTTTCTGCCCTTTAAAACAGATCCTTCGAAGGGTAAATATTCTACGAATTAAGTGAAACGAAAGAAATTAATTAAATAAATTATATTCGTCATTGAAACATGAGAAACTAAACAACGTAAGAAAATAATAAAGAAATTAGTTTCTCCAATGAAAAAAAAAAAATGTCGAGAAGCTGGAACAACAAAGGAATTGTTCGAGAGATAAGTTGCCCATCGTAAACATCCACAATAACCAACGGTGGATATAAAATAAATTTTCAATTAGCGATACACGTCAAATGCGTTCACCTATAGGTAACGTCTCACAATTTACGATTCCACAACATCGTGAAATATCTTACCACTTGAATGAACGCAGTACCACAGATCGATATACGTATACACCATCTCCGTTTTATCTTCTCTTATCTCTTATTAGAGTGCGGATATTTATAGGATATATCTCGTTTATGGAAAATCAAAATGCGTAAAGATTTACAAGAAGCATACAGTATGCGAACATATGAAAGGATCGCAAGTAGATACATTTAAAAAATCGTCACAATCGTACTACCGATATACAGGGTGGTTGGTAAATGGTGGTACAAGCGGAAAGGGGGCGATTCTACGCGAAAAAAGAAGTCGAAAATATAGAATAAAAAGTTTTCGTTTGAGGCTTTGTTTTCGAGAAAATCGACTTTGAATTTTCGCTGGGTACGCGTGCGGTACGTTATAACGGACCTCACTGTAGATCGTTGTCTCGATGGAAAAATTGAAAAAAAAAAAAATTTTTTTATTCTATATTTTCGACTTCTTTTTTCGCGTAGAATCCACCCCCTTTCCGCTTGTACCACCAGTTACCAACCACCCTGTATTAGCGATTTTATCGAAACCTGCGTGTAATTTAAGATTTCCTAATGAGATATGTATAATTTTATGGCTAGACTAGGTTAGCTGCGTAGTAGTAATACTCGTATGTGAATATCAGTGTGTGGAAGTATGTGTGTGTGTGTGTGTGTGTGCGGCGTCTCGAAAACAAATGAATGTAAACTGTTCAGTCGGTTAACAGTCGGATATGGAAGAAAGTGCTGAGACGCGTGCAAGTGTGTATCGATGAATATCTTTGAAATCGCTTATCAAATAAATACATAACTATTCTGATATAAATTCTAAGTGTAAATTTAGTGTTCCTATACCATTATTTCGGCTCAACATTTCCAATGTACGTCAAACATTTAGCTCCAAAACCGAATGTACCAACAATCTTATATTAAATCTTAAAACTGTTTCTTTCTAAACGAGAAATAGGAAAATAAAAGAAAAACCTCGTATTCCTATACTCTTCGTGTTTAAATCGGATGAAACAGATCGCTATAGAAATTCGACGTCTTTAAATTAACGTTGATAAAAATATATATCCAAGTTGTCAGTCTATTTATTGTGCATAAACTTACCCCATCTTGGGTCCGCCCTGGGTCAGATCGAAGACTTGCCTCGGATTCAACAGCCACTGGAATTTCTGTAAAAGCTTGGCTCCCTGATTGCCGCCCGATTTTGGGTTAATGAAAACCAGCACCGGTTTCACAGATGGCGTAGGTATAGGTTTCACCACCCAAAGCATCCCCTGATCCTTATCCTGTTCTTTATCCTTATCCTTTTCTTTCGATTTCTTTCTGTTGGACACAGTGCCAGCACCGCTTCCAGATTTCTTCTTTCTCGGCGATTTTCTCAAGCTACTCTTGAAACTGCCCTTCCTGGGAAGCTTCACGATCCAGGATGGCGGCACTACGATAGACGCGTGAATACCTAACTCGCAGTTTTCTCCGATCTTCTGAACGTTGAAGCACGCCTCCTTGTTGTGATAGGCCAGCTTGCACCAGCTGCAGCTCACCGCGACAATCTCCTTCGAGGTGAAGCTCAGCTTCGATTGGAACGACTTGCCGCAATTTGCGCATTTGCCCTTCTGTGATCGTCGGTGTACCCAGTGGTGGTGAGTGTTCGTCTGTTCCCGATACTGGCGGACCCCGACATCCCGGAAGCTAGATTTACAAGCGAAGTTCAGACTCACCGCGCACACAGCGTGAGCTACCACTCTGCAGGCAGCACATTTCATCCGGGGCCCGTGTTTCTGCAATTTCAATGAAATTCTCTGTTAAAGAATGTCTCGGGTACAGCAGGGTCGTCTATAACGCTTTAAATGGTTGTTGAACGAAGTAAACGATAGTAAAACCGGAGGAAAATAAGATCCACGTTCCGTACAATCCTCTTAGTCTGTAGGGGTTGTTCGAAAAAAAAGAAAGAGAAAAAACTGAAGCGCTCGCGAAATCGGTTTAACGGGATTCGAAAACAGCCGGAACCTCGTTAGCGGCTCTTTAATGGCATAATCGATAAACGTTACGTGTCGAGAATACGGTAATCTACCCATTTCCCTTGTTTCTTTGTTATCCCTATTTTCACGTAATATTCTACAGCATCAGCGAGCTCAGAAATTTCTTCCTCCACTTGCGAAACGAAGAAATAGAAATTAAATTGAAAAGGGAACGTACTGGGGCAAATGTTCGTTCACCAAATAATCTATAGCAGTTGTACATAGAACGTAACAAAAACACGTTCGTTGATTGCAAGAACGCGAGATCGATGTAATGAATGCGCCACGTCACAGGACGAACGAACACGTTGCAAGAACTGGGAAATTTTTTGTGCTCCATGAAACTTTGTCCCTGTCCCCTGTCCAAATGGAAACGTTGACAGAATCCGCACACTTTCACGTGGCTATAAAAAGCAAAATAAAAAAAACAAAAACAAAAATAAAGAAAGAAGAGGAAGAAAACAAGGAAACACGAAAGAAAGAGGGTGGAAAGACAGAAGATGACAGCGGATTCACGGAATTCATGGTGCACGTATAAATCACGTCATCCTGTTCGCCACCTTTCAAACGATTTAGAAGGGTCATCGGTTTCCATTGTCTACACGATGATCAAAGGGACAAAACGATGATCATTGAGGTCAAACAAAAACCATCAAGCTCTATCGTTCGCCGATAGGCTTGAATAAACTATGTACGAACAGCGCTTTAAAATTGTGACGATTCTCGACGAAAGAAACGCGGTCGAGTAGAGGAGCGTCGGTAGAGGTTGTAGAGGGTCAAGGCTGGTCGACAGACCCTCGTCGAACCTCTTCTCCGTCGTTTCAGTTCCTCTCAAAGAAAAACTTTTTTCCTTCCGATATTGCTCAGCCGTCACGGTTTATATTGACCTACATGAGTCACCCGAAACGTGCCACGATCTTCTCTGTGAGTCGGGCAATTTGTACAGAAAGGAAGAGAGAGGAAGAAAGGAAAAGATGAGACGAGTCTATGCGTTTTTTTCTACACGATCCGAAGATACGATATTTTCTTCTTCTTCTTCTTCTTCTTCTCCGTCCTTTTTTATATGGTACCGGTTAATTGCTTCGTCGGAGACGTAATTTTATCGAGAAAGAGATCTTAGAGCCAGACCACTCGAATTCGATGGCACAGACACCTTCAAACTATTCTTCGGCCAAATTGGATTGATCGATCGAGACCATTTGCGGGCAAATCTCACTCTAGCGTTGCGTCTCTCTCGTCCCTTTGCTCTCTCAGCCACTCTACTTTATTCATTTCTTTTTAAAAGCGCAAAATGTAAATCCAGTGGAACGTATCATACCTCCGTCGAACATTTTTATTCGAGAAGTAATTTTAATAATAATTATAGAAGTATTTATCTCATATGCACATTGCTAGCCATAAATGTTGGAAAGCTTGCTCGTTACAATTGATCGAGAACCTCTGACAAATTTTACTTTATTTAATTTAGTATTTCTGCTCGCATTCTCTTGTCAACCCTTGATCGTGACTTCTGAAACGAGCACGAACACAAGCGGTCAGAACACGTGCCCTAAAAGCCAAATATGAATTAGCAGCCTGTAAATTAAGCCGTTCAGCAGAATGGACGAAAACGTCGCGGCGATCGATCATCTTAATAGCGTAAAAGGTCGCGCATTATCAGTCCGAACGTCTTCACGAAGCGCAAAAACAGGCGAAAGGGGTAGGCTAAAGGGATCAATGTGAAACTTAAATGGAAAACTCGGCGGATGAACGAACGCCGATTCATCAAAGTCTGGGGCCACCGGCGGAATCAATCTTCGTTACCGGTACACGCGGCTGATGCTCGGATTCCACTTGGAAAACGGGCACGTCGCTGACGATCCGTAAGATTTATTTATCGCGTGGAAATTGCTGGCTGCGATCGACGCGGAAATCGCACTTAAACGAGATCTCATACTCGATTTTCCGTGTCGATCGGGAATGCTATAAATCAGAGGTTCTCAACCAAAGTGGGATTATTGAACGCGAGAGTTAGAAGGAAGAATCTAGCACGTTATATTTGACATGAAAATATTGACTCAAAAGTTCAAACGATTGCTCCAAATAAAATAAAAAAAGAGAGAGAGAAAAGAAAAGTAGGTCAAATAATTAGATACTCCAAATAAAACGACAAGTAAAAAGATCAAATAATTACTCCGAGGAAGATAAGACGTGAGTTGGAAATAAAATTGCTTGAAACGTAATTCGAAAATCTTACTTAAGAAGTAAATTGTTTTCAAATAACATATTTGCCAAACGTTTGATAAATACAAGCAGTAACAGCAGGTAAAGGATAACAGATAACTGTTTTCTTTTGTGTATAAAGAACGTATCTATTGCTGGGAAAACATTCACCTCAGAGATAACTAGATATTGGAATAATTCATCAGACCAAATAGCGTGAAAGCTAAGAGATACGAAAAGGAATGTACATAGATCAACACATCAGAATTTTGGAGTGGAAATTCTGTGTACCATAGATAAACATCCGTATATTTTCCTTACAAAATCAAACAATCGATATCCATATATTAAATGACCGTAGTTTTCTACGGATATACAGCTCCTTCTCAGCAATGGGTAAGAAGTTTATCGGATAAGCTTAATATTCTCAGTTAAAATTATCATAATTCGTGTTTATTGCTCTTATTATTTATTATTATTATTGAACTTAAAATACCCGGTAGTTTTTCATTCTTCGAATTTAATTATTATTATATTGAAATCTAACAGTATCTTGCAACGTACAAGTTTGATCATTCTGTACCAGGTTCGAAGTTGAATTTTGAGAATTCGAAGATGGTATCCCACTGGGGGTAGCCATCCACATGCTATATTACTATATCACAAAGCTATAATATTTTACCAAATGTCCTACTGGACAAATTGTAAAATGTAAACAAATAAATAAAAAAAAAATTTTTTTTGAGATGTTAAGCCTAGTCGAATAACGCTTACTATAATAAGCATATAGTCCTAGTTTCGTGCAATGTAGGTACGTTATAAGATATATTACTCTTCGCGCTGCATACTGCAATTTTTCAATGTTGAATCTGATGATATGCATTCGCGAAAAGGTTGAGTACCCACACTGTAAATCGAGAATATTATCGACGTGGTCGTGTTGGTCCGTATTGGCTTCACACTCGACTTTTTTCATCCCTTTTTCATTCCTTTTTTCCCTTTCTTTTGATTCATGCACATTCGACGTTTAATGGACACGAAAGAATTTTATGCGATTCGAAATTGGAATTTGTGGATCATTGATATTGATATTGAATGCAGAGAACGGCTGCGAGCGAACAGTCTCACGGTTGAGCAATATCTGTAAAATTCCAGGATATTGGTAGCCATACAAGAGAATTACTATTCGCTTTGTGCATGCCACAAACGATAGCACAGTTAGTGAGCTTCTGGAGATTGAGAAACGATTTAAGGAAATCCTGAAGTATGAGATAACTACAAAATTATAAATTCTCAGATTACTTACTAATAATACTCTGAAACTTTGCATTAAGAACACATAATGTTGGAGCAAATAATATTTCTGATAATAGCATTGGCTTGTGCAATAAAAGTAATATGAGATTTATGAGAGATTTCTGAGTTTATGAGATTCAATGCTGTTGAATTATACGTCTACCTCCTGTTACTCACTGAAACCATTACGATCCTTTTTACGAGAAATTTTCTGCCTTTCACGGCAACGAATTTTTGCAGCTGATTTTTGAAAATTCCTGTTAACACGTTCAATCTTGTTCTATCAAAAAAAGCTCTTTAAAATCTATGTTCATACGATTAATACTTCTCGTGAATTTTTCCTACAAAAGCCTAGAATGTTGCAAATTTTCGATTGATACACGTTTATTTGTCACGGTTAACGTGCTGTTTTATATTTCCATAAAAAGATTTATACACCTATTATGATATTAATTAGACAAATACAATGTATCATAGTATTTCGATGACTAGAATAACGTTTTTTCGTTCCAGCGTTCTTTAAAAATTATTCGCGATACACCGTACTCGTTCCTCGAAGAAGGAACAACGTTCCTTTGACGATGGGAATAATTTTTCTGACCAAACGGATATGACGAAATGGAACAAATTTGATTATCATGATATCTATATGACGAACACGTTTCGTCGGATATTTTCTTTTTTTAAATTTCGAAAAAATGTTCTGCTTCCATATTCGAAACAACGCGTTCCCGGGGCGCCGATTAAAATAAAAATTAAATCCTGTTTCAACCAATTGCTCTAAACCAAACTGTATAAATTAAATATTTCACGGGAAAAACTTCCCGCCCGTTTTATTCTAGAACGTTATTTGAAACGTTTTAAATAATGCACGCGGAATGCATGCAAGCTTTTTTTCTTGCCACGGTTAAATTCGCAAAATAGTTTACTGCATCAACGTAGCCGATCTATTTTTTCGAATCTCCATTTGATTAACTTCTACATATGTAATATACTTTCCAAGTTTACATTTCCATCCTGCACAGTGAAGCGAAAATCCTCAATTTTTTTACTACTGAAGCGAATTTTCCTCGGAAAAATATTCCTGGAAATGTCCAAACAATGAAGCAGAGCCCTGGCTCCCTTGCGTATGAAGCTCTTCAGCCTCTTCCTCAATTGAAGTAAACGACACTCTTCTACATATGACGATCAGGCTATGTATGCAAACCGACATTTCAGAATACATAATGCGATTTATAAAACGTTGAGGCCTGTTTATCAAGACAGCGATCAGTCGTCCGATAAATAACACAAAGTCATCGAAAAAGAAAGATGCATATATCTTATTTAACGATATGATAATCTGATTCAGCTTGATGACATTTCTCATTCTATAAATCTCGATACACGTTACACTAATTCTTCGATCTTTTTTTTTTTTATTTTACTACCAACCTTCCAAACAATCCGGTAAATTTATTATTTTAGATATTGGTAGGTAATAATTACACAATATGTTTTACAATATATCTTGTGGAAAACATGTTGTATTTATCTTTCTTCTACGCTAATTGTTCTTTATCCTAAAAATACTTCATCGATTTGATTGGTGATTTCAAAGGGGAGAAAAATGTCCAAGTACACGAAAAGTAAGAAATCAAAGTTTATTTTTGTCGTATCACTCCAATCGTACGAACAGGAACAAAACGATTCACGAATAAATAAACGAAAGGTGTGTAGCGATATTAGATAAACAAATAAATACAGTGGGTGATTAAATTGAGAAATTAAGACATATCTGTGTCACATGACGTAATGTGGTACGATCCTAGAGGAAGTAAAGCGAATAGAAATATTTACCTGATCGATAAAAGAACGACGATTGAAATCGTTTGAAAAATTCAAGATTAATTTTCAACGGAAGAAGCAGGAAGTCACTCGTCGCTACGGCGGAAGTATGCTCGCGCGTAATGTGTATCGATCGTTGGAATCTCGGCAACGATAAATATCATGCCTCGCGACAAGTTTAAACATACTTTGAAGCACGTTAAGTATAATTTAATGCAAATAATGCTTGTTTACTTAGTTAGGAGGAAAGCTTCCATTTGGTCCTGCTAACCAGACGTTACCACGCTCGCATGCATGCGATGGAAATTGATTTTGGATTCTTGTTAAATATGACGGACACGCGGTATCATGAAATTCGTTTAGAATCTTACGAGCTATGTGCTGGTCTATACATGTACATATATACGTATCTGTAACTGCGACTTGTAAAAATCCGGAGATTACGAAAAACTTTCATTATAATTCATACGGCGCACGCATACAAAATTTTAAAATACTATAGATAGAAATTTTACGAAAATATTATTTATCGGTGTATGCAACGCAGAGAACGAATATCATGAACGCGTGTTAAACGTGAATATGTTACAACGTGAACGTATCGAATGCCATATTTTAATGAAAACATGGAATGTGATATACAGGGTGTTTTGTTTATTTTGTCCGTTTTAATATCTTCGTTTACAGATACAGGAAAGTGCAAAGAAGAGAAAAAATTCTTCGGTTTGGAACGATGAATATTGTGATTCGTGTTATTGCGCGTTCCATGTACCAAGTCTCCACTTTTATCAGAAACTTAACTCTTAACGTGTACATACGACCAGTCGGTTAAAGTTATAGTTACAGAGTCAATGAAAGCTAACAGAAACACTTGTACGATTTTAATAATTGCAAAAACGAAAATCGAATATCATTCGTTTCGATTAAATCTTTCCAATTAACTTCTCGTTTCATTCATAAGGGTGCATCAATGGAAATGATGCGAGATAAATCATCGAAAGGTATAAGTCATCGTTGAAAAACTGGTGCCTTAATCTTATCAGAGTGGCCGTTATGTAAATAATGACGAAGTGGATGATACAATTCCGCCGGATGTTATATTCAGCGAGTATTCGATTCGAGTGGAATAAATGAAAGAAACGACGAGAGGCAATAAAATTTGTATAGTAGAAGCATGGACGGTAGCTACTTGATGAAGCTAAGAAGCAAACATGAACATATAAACAGCAGGGAAATAAGAATAATGGGCAAAGTCAGAAAGTTACATATTTCATGAACGTAGAATGGTGGAAAATACGCGGAACAAAAGGTCGTGTCGACACAAATCAGAAAAATCATCCCCCGCGAGACGCAAACGCGTTCTTCCAATTTCGGATCGCTATACTACTGTTATATTTATCACAATATCCAGAGATTCTGAATTACGATACTCCCGGTGTTATTACGAAAATGCTTTAGGACTATCGAGAACAAAATCCATTTTGTGTAGCAGAAATTGTAAAAATTGTTTAGGAATTTTCAAACCAACCTTTTCCCGATATTTCCTGTAATAAATTGTAGTATGAAACTATGGAAGAAAAGAATTAAAAAAAAAAAAAATAGAGATAATTGTTTAAAAATATTCCTATAATTAATTATTCTATATAATTACGTGACTCGTAGCCTGTAGAAATAATTAAAGACTGTTCTACGATATGACTAGACTAAGAACGTTGAGGCATTTATGAAAAATTTCAATGCGCAAAAATATAGAAAATATCCAAAGTACGTGCCCCATATAATCTGCAGATCATAAAACAAATCACGTATGGTTCGTTTATCTACGTGTAATTTCGTTTATAAAAATATGAATTTTCATAAACCATCGTACTTTCTATGTACTATGAAACCACATAACTTCCATCAGTTTTGCCTACGCTAATATACATATAACCTGGTTCGAAACCTCCATTGTCAATCAAAAAGATTGACACTGTTACTTTCAAAATGAAAACAGTTCTAGTTTGACTTTTTTTTACGCATGATGCTATCTCGTCAAATTTAGACGTATAAAATCTACGGTTAAAGTTTAGAGATACTCATTTTGTATGAAACACCTTGTACACAGACGCTTGTCGCAGGTTTCAAATATCACAAAACCTGGTTACGCCATTCACATAGGATTTCACATAGGAACAAATTCGAAACTGCTACATAGTTGGAAACTGAAATGTTTCGGTTTGGGCGTTACCAAAAGCGGTCTTCGTCGATTACAGGCAATTTTACACCGAAAACGGTGTTGTTGCCGTGAACGAGCTTTTTTGCACCGGCCAAAAATCTATACGCGTTTCTTTTCGTCAGGCTGCATCGAAAATTACGGCGATACGATACTCATATTTTATGCAAACTCGAATTTAAACGGTATTCTGGTCACGCGCCACCTTGGCATATTTTTCTTCTTTCCAATAATTTCCTTGCAAACAGTTTTGTTCTATACATTCCGTTACGTAACCCGTTTATTTTCGTGCTGTTTCTTTTTCTTAAGAAAGATAAAGAACAGGATCCTCTTTCCATTAGGAAACTTAATCCTGACAAACTAAACCAACCAAATACGATTAGCGAAAATTATGTGCAACAATCTGTACTTTAAGGCTATTATGGAAACGTTACTACCGCAAATCTCGTTTAATTTACTACGGTAGTGTTTCCTTATTCCAGATTTTTCAATCAAGGAAGCTGAATGGAAAAATGATGTAACTGAATCTTTTCTTAAGGAATATTATAAATGGGATACGCTAGAGGAAATGATTGACATATAATATCCGTAGCAGTTTAGAAAATTTTGCCATGAATTTTTAAGGCAACCCCCTACTGGTTTCGTGCAAAAGCGTGACAATAATTGCTGCGTTAAATATTGAAAACTTATTCCAAGAAGATTAAAAATAAGATATAAAATAAACGTATAAACGTAAAAATAAACGTATTATTAAAAATTACGATCTTTCCTTATGGGAAGATGATTTTAATCAATTTTTCTGTCTTTAGAGCCGCGCGTAAAAAATTTAATTTCAGCGAGGCGAGCAAACGTTATAATCTTTTTAATAAATTCACGAATCACAGCCATCCAGTACAGGTGATATGCAAAATTTTCAGTCGCCGACATATATATCCAATTTCCTACCATGCATACTAGCTGCAAAAATATTTATCGTGGTAGATGCCACGCGGAAAATTACAGCCTCTACCATCCCTCTCAACCTCGTTGCTACCCTGTGGCTAAGGCTCGCCCGATAATTTTCTTTTTATACCTGAACAAAAGAGGTTTCGTAAATTGCCAATTTCCGTTATTAACACACATAGAATGGTAGTAGCCTCGCTTAATTTTCCTCGTTGCTACATCATCGTCCTGCAGTTAAGATTCATTTTTTAAAGCGTTGGCTAAATAAATGTATTCATCGGGGAATATGAAATCACGCTCCAAATCAGGATTATCAACTTTTCAAGTAGCTCGGCCAAACGATGTATAAAAATAAGGAAATCATTATTTGTCCTAAATTTCGTTGGTTGAATTTTAAGATTATTTGCGTATTTGTCGGAATAAGAGAGGTAAATTAACATTGAAACTACCGGTTTCTGATATATAGCTAAATATTTTCCGCATACTCGAGCAAGGTATTTCACTTCGAAGTAATTAGGAGCTTAAACATTTTCTTTATTTGTAAAAATAGAATATACTTCACGTGCAATTTAAATGGAATCTTCTGGGTTGGCAGTAGTCGCGGATTTTGTCAATATCACCTAATGACTTAGTTAGTCGCCAGCCCAATAAATACGAATATACAAGAAAGAATAGTTTCGTGGCAAGCTTCATTTTTTTAACTTTTCACTAACATGTTTTTTAGGATCTGTGATTAAGTGGAATTATCTTTAGGTAGAGTACTTTGTCAACAGGATGTACATACAACGTGTACAAATAAAAAAGCAGACCATACAATAGTAATAAGAAGAATACATAATGGCATGTTTCTATTTCTTTCATAATACAAATACTAAGTTACCAGGCAGATACATACGAAATGAAAGTGTATTAAATGTATTCAAAATTAATGAGAATGCCAATGACGACCAAATTATTGAAAAGTGTAAAGATTCAGGAAAAATCCTTTTTATTTTGCTTTTATTTTGCGTGATGTAACCTACTATTACGAACGAGCACTGCAAAAATTGTGCTATTATATCTTTGTTAAAACATACTCTGCGTTGTTATAGCGTTACGCTGAAAAATGAAAGAAGACCAAAATAATGTCTTTGTAATCCTATATGGCGATTGCTTAAGGGCTGATTGTTTATTTTCGTCCATCGTACGAGAACTAAAATAGACACTGCCTATACATTCCCAGAAATCAATTAATATCTATGCTATAATTGATTCGATAGAGGCGTAAAATCAATGAGCCGCATTACGTTAATGATATAACGTGTTTCAATGAAACCGATGAGTCAAGGAACTCGGAAACGTTGCGCCGCAAACATGTTGCGAGGATACACAATTTATAAACCTTTATATCCCATCAATCGTTTATTATACTATCAATAGTACTGGTCATAATGTCGATTACCTTTGACAAGAAAAATTACGTGTTAAATGACCGTCACAAAGAATCTTTACTCGCATACTTCAAAGTAGCTTGTGTTTTCTATACTCAGAATAAATAAATATAGAAAATTAATAATGCAATTGTCTATGTGAAAACGACCACTTATAGCTTCGTTAATTAAATTTGTATATAGCCGTATATATAGTTATATGTTTGTCCATAATTATAGAAATCATTATAGTGGCTATAAGATCGTAATGCTTAGACGCTTCAAAATCATGCAATTCATTAGGAAGTAATTCATTTATTATTCAACGCAATTAAATTACGTAATTAAGCGAGTCGTAAGCATCAACTGTGTTCGTTTTCGGTTCGGACGAAACTGCGGCACTTAATTAAAAATTCTTAATTACGACGTTTTCTGTCATGTCCCCCTCGTTATCTCAATCAAATTTAAAAGAACATTAGGTCGAAGGATGGCAACACGAATAAATACGCATCACCCTTTTTATACTTTTGACCTACAATTTCTCAAAATATCATAAAAGCAATATCGAACTCCGGTGGGTAAAAAAAGAATTTCATTTCTCTCGTTGAATTTCCAGATTTAGACGAAAAGGAAAAAACGGAGAAAGGAAAGAAATATTCTAGGGAAGGATATATCTACGTGATGAAATGACGCACGGTCCGATCTCTAAGAGCGGCGTTGCTCGTAAAAGCAAAAGAAACGCACGAAATAAACGTGGAACTGCGAGACAACTCCCTCTCCTCTCTCTTTCTCTCTCTCTCTTTTTGTCTCCTTTTGCGTTCGCTCCTAACGAGAATCGTTCCCATTAATGTTTCACTCATTGCCAACGTCTTTGCCTAAAAATGATATCACCGATAAAAAATGTACGCAGTCGAACTCCGTGTCTCGCCAAAGTATTTCCAATCATCGGTACAGTTGTTGAAACGAGGACGACTGACAGACAGAAAAATTGACGCGTTCCATGATCATTCTGTTTCATCCGGCTAAATGCATATTTTATCATATACTCAAATAGTCGACTGCATACAGGATAAGGATAAATCAATGAAGACACAACGCACGTATAATATGCAGTGGCTCGCGAAAATACTTGAAGACATATCACAGAAAACATTTATGTGTTACAAGAAATATTGTGGAATTTCATTAGCAATGTAACAAAACACCATGGTCATATCGTACAGAAAATTGAGATCAACGGCAGAACAATTATTCTTCCATCGATATGGTAGAAGGCAATATTTCTAGAAATTCATAATTGCTATGCGACAGGAAAAAAAGAATGGAATGAAATATTACATGTTAAAAAGTCGAGCGCGGTGGATGGATATATGTATACTTATGGTGATTGATCATATACGTATGCGTCTACACGTATAATCTATACCTTATATATAAAATATTATAGATATATACTAGATGTATTTTTTCTTTTTCTTTTTTCTTTTTTTTTCATTAACGCTCAACAGACGATAATTCATATATACTTTCGAATATATAGCTGTCCAGAGGTTGAATCCTATAAACGAAGCTCTACGGTATTATTCTTTTTCTTCACCCTCTTCTATCGACCACTTCCAACTACTGTCCATCGTGGCACGTCAGTACCGCGCACATTATTTTTCATGTCGAGCTACGTCGCGTTTTTATTCTCGCACCAAACAGTCGTATCTTTGGGAAACATGCCGGGCATTTCTTCCTATGCTTTTACTCCTTCGTTTTTACGATTATTCGCTTGCAGTACCTTCTACGCTGCTACATGTTGAAGGTAGAGCCGTTTTACGACACCGTGCGAAGGATTAAGAGGAAAAAAGGGACGTGTGGGTAACGAATGTCGTCAACTTTTAACGAGCATCGGTTTACTGAAACTATTGGCTGTAACTAATCATTGTCTAAGGCGAAAGTGAAAGATGAGAAGAGGAATGATGTGATTTATCGCGTAACGTGTTTTATTTTTAAGCCGGTTGCGGCCTTCGATATTCCATGTCCCAATTTTAGTCTGAATATTTCACGAAAAGATTTGCTAGAAAATTGCAATAGGAAATCATGCGTAATAACAACAATCCTTACATATTTTTCTTCTTTTATTTTTTTTAAACTTAGAATGTATTTTTAATAATAGAAAAATAAGATGAACCAAATCTCGAAGCTTAAGAACGTTGTATTTTATAGACTGAAGTTACTTTGAGAAAATAAGATGATTCCTTGTAAGTAGTAAAATGAATTTGGGTCATAACTTCATGTCGGAACTGCAAACTCCGTAACGTTTACCTGCTAGAGTAATCCTAATTGATCATTGTTCTCAGGAAACACCGTACAGCTGCCTACCTTTCTGCCATCCAACTTCCTCGACTCTACCTAAATCAGTCATGTTAAATAGCATTTCGTGTTCTACATGCTTCTCTATGCTACACACGTGCTTGGAACTTACGGTCTGAACATTTGCTTCAGACACTTACATGAATTCGTCATTGGACAGGGGGCCTGGTTTATATCGTTTCGCTGAAATATCGATGTTGATATTCTGAGAATATTGCCGTTGATGTGAAAAATTGTCACACGTATAAATAGAATTATGCCTATAATTATAGCCTATAAGTAAATACAAATGCTTCTGACAATTTAATTGAAATTATTTTTTCTTTACAGATTCCAGAAATACTTTTGCTCAAAAAGTTCTGGCCCCTTTGAATACGCTGAAATTTTGCAAATATTTTATTTTTCACAGAACGATGATATTAAATTGAGAATAAATAGTTCACATAGCGCGCAAATTATAAAAATGAAACGTTTCTCTATGAAGTAAATGTGAAAGAACACGAATCAATAAAAAAACGTATAACTAGAAAAAGATACAAAGATACATATCTCGAGTTATTATTACCTATAATAATAATAATAATAACTACATAATAATAAGTCAGAATCATATATCGAATGATAAGAGAAGAAATACCAAAGATACTCTAACAATTCTCCCCAACGAGAAAAGACACAAGAAAATATTTCACTGTATCGTCCAGGATGACATTCTTTTCTCAATCCACAAAGAAAAACAATCGATTCCAAATCAGATTTTCCAATCAAAACTAATTTCATCAACGTTAAATACATATTACAAGGATCTTCGAAACTTCGATAGGAAACATCGTGGAAAAATATCTGCTTCCCGACGATTTCTCCCTTAGTTATCCTTTCCAAAGTCACTCGACTAAATGGAACAATAGAAGCGTGTAATAAGAAGATAACACGTGGCCCGGAAATCATGCACCGTGTTCTTAAAAGCTAACACAGACAGAGAAAAAAACGCGGAGAGTATAATAACATTTATACAACGAAGCCAAGATGAAAGACGAAAAAAAGAAAGAGAACGAGAGAACAGCAAGAGAGTAATTAACAGGATGGTTCTAAGATCGCGCCTCCTGTACTTCTGAATTAAACAATCATTAAAATTCAACAAATACGTAGGAAACGTAGGAAGGAAGTCTGATAAAATGTTTTCCGTCGTCTGCGTAGAGACAAAGTGAGAAGAAGTCGGTCCGCTAAAAAGTAGCGTGTCAAAAAAGTAATTAAAAGCTGTTTTAACGTCTCTCGCTTCTTTTCTCGCGGCCGAGTTTCCAATCTGCGAACGAATTACCACAAAATAGGATGTTCGAACATGCTGACACGTTAAAAAGCGATGACTTTCGTCACCTCCCTTTTTTGTTTCATTTTTTCTTCCGCTCTTTTTTTTTTTTTTATTTCATTTATTTCGTCTGTTCAATTTTATCTGTTATCTCTTCTTTCTTCCTTTTCTTCTATTTCTTTTTTTTTTTTTTTTTTTTTATTCCATTTTCATAGCGCGTTCGATAAACGAATAACTCGGAATACAATGCGAAACGACAAATCACGGGACGTTTCCTCCAGAACGATAAGCGAATATGTTATCGGACAGATGATAAACGGTAATTATTTACTCGTTATTGAACCGACGAGTATTTAACGTAATAACGAGAAAACGATTACAGTAACATTTAATCGATTCATCCCGTGATTTAGCGTGTGAAATCGTATTTGCGATAACAATTGCATGAGATTATTGTACAATAGCATTCATTGCTAGCGACTATACATGTATAATATAAACGGACCGATATAATGGATCGTTTCCTACCACGCGTTCACGTGTTCTCCACTTCGTTTCGCTTCGATTTAATCACCTAATGTGTAGCATGTCACTTGAAAATAAAGAAATATATATATATATTCTTTTTCTTTTTTCTATTAACTGCTTGCGTAGGTTATTGCGGATACAGAATGACGAAAAAATGAAAATCAAGTTCGCCATATTAAGGAGTATAATATCAGCGAAAATAAACTTTAACGATGCGACTTATGTCTGCACATTTACGTACATAACCGACACATCTAGCCTAATTAAATAACATAATTGTACGGGTCTGTCTGTTATCAACAACGAGCAACCGCACAGGGAATTTTCCAGCGACGCGAACATCCGCGTCGTTTCGCTTTTAATTCGGTTGCGGAACGAGCGAACGAAAACCAGCTATGAAACACAGAACACGGGAAGAGGATGAACATGTAGCTGGACTCAAGTGTTTCCCAACGTCAGTTAATTTCCTGTTTCGACGATACGTCGTTCGATTTCGATGAATAGCCTGTTAAAACCTCGTGCATCCTTCGCGACGATATTCCACGTGAAAAGAACATAAATCATTGACAGCCAAATGGAAGTTCAGCGGCCCGTACTTCTACATCGATGTTCGTTGCGCTAGATGAAATTTATGGTTGCTTTGAAAACTATCCAAATTAAATCAGCCAACGTGTAAACGGCCTTCGAACAGCCTCGCAGGTTTAGCTGAGAAACATTCGCGCCACTATAATAGAAAAAGTTCGCCATATACGATTCGTCTCGTGCAATTTAGTTTTCAAGTTCCCATTTCGGTGTTCGATTGTTTCGTCACGGTGGTCGACTTCTATCGATTCGTTTTCCTATAGGTGTGTCGACTCGTCGAGTTTATTCGCACGGTGATGTAGAATTTCCAGGGAAATGTCGAAATTTAAACGATTTAATATCGTTTCGAAACGTCTTTGTTGTGTTCTTTGAAACGTGCAATTTTCCTACCGAAGATATTCAGCTGCTTATTCTTTGACGTTTCATCTACGTAAGAGTCATGCAACGTTCCGAGATTTTACAATTTTAGTACAAATTCTACTTGCTGGGGGATTCTCACATACGTATGTACGTACTTGCGTTTAGTTCTTTTCTTAACTGAACCACAAATTAGCCTGAACTAGCAGCGAATGCGTTTTCTAAGAAACTAACATTAACGAATACGACAAAATAATCGACAGATTATGGTATTTATTTTATGGCTTGTTACGGTAACTACGTCGTTCTTCTACATAGTCTAATACGTTGTTTAATTCGGAAAAAATTCCTTTAACGACTCTGATAAAGCCATTCTTGAAAAGGCCAATACATCATATAACGATAGAACATTTACTCTTTGCTGGTAAGTTTTAGAATGTGGCTGAGTAACAATGTTTATAAAAATCTTTGTAATACACCAACTGCGTACATTTATTAATATGCGCACCATCGAACATCTACGTTTAAGCATTTCTTTCTTTTTTTCTCATATTTCTCTCTACTTTTTTCGTTCTTTCTCTTTCCTTGCCCATTGCTTTTTCCATGTCTCCCTGCCATCCTGTATCTTCCTAACTGATCCCTTCCTTATTACGTTGTTTCTTTCTTTGTCTCGCCTTCCATTCGATTCCAGACCTACCCTTTTTTCTCTTTCTCGCTTTCATCTTTATTGGATATACTTTCTGTTCGTTTGTCTCTCCTTTCTCTCGTCTCTTTTCTCATCTCTTCAATTTATTTGTCTCGCACATCGCGTGCTTTTTCTTCGCTTCCTCTTTCTTTTTTCTTCTTCGTTCTATTACTTCTGCAAGAAATAGTTAAGCCCGAAACGTTGAAGATCAAAGTCGAATTTAGGCTTCCAAGAATTAAAATTAAAACGTTTACTTGTCCGAAAATTGGCTCAATAATTGTTCGAAATTCTAGAGAAGTTACGCAGTATCTATCGTCGAAATAGGAATCAAAGTCAAGCCATAACAATTTACGTTGACAAATTATGCCCAAATTGGATCGCGTGTGTTCAAGCGTACACCATACAGAGAAGGCAACAAAGATTCTCCGTGCACAGAACATTGTTAACGATGACAGAGATTTCTGAACGTGTACCAAAGTGTTTCAATTAACACAACGCAAAGGGAACAACATGGATGCGTACGTGAAAACGACGTCAGAGCATCGTTATCAGACCGAACCACTGCATTTTGTTACAGTTGCTATTGTGTGTCGCAGAAACGATTCTCTGCCGGCTTCTGAAAACTTTCCAACTATTCGCAGTTTCGTTAATTTGACGGAAATGTGTACTATGTTCACCAACCCATATTTCTCCACTCGTTTACACTCACAACGTCTTTTGTTCTTCGTATATTTCGCTTCGATGAAATACTTTCTCCTCTATTATATATTTCTGATATCATCTTCCTTTTCGATATTTTTAGAATAGGAACATAGATAACACAGATCATTATTTGCAGAAAGAATAAAGACGTTCCTTAAATTTTGTGAGAATTAATTTTGATACAGTAAGAGAAAGCAAATATTTTAAACAATTTTTTTTACTAGTCTCTACGAACGTCTATGAAAATTTGTATTTTTATCGACATCATTAAAAAATAGGCTCTAATTTTCATAACAGAAATTTGTATCGTCCATTTAATATCGTAACCAATTTTACGCGTGTTATATATTGTTGTGCGAGAGAGAATTTTCTCCGGATCATTGTTACATTGATTACTATTTTTTTTATAATAATTATAAATCTCCCTAATTGGTAAGTATAAATTTCAACAATCTTGGAAATTGAGGATGTAAAACAAAAAACATTAATTGTAGAGCGATCTGATATGTGCATCTATTGTCTGCCATTTTTAGTTTCAAACTTAGGCTTCTCATGAATGCATAAAAACCCATAGTCCACGCTAGAACTGCTAAAATAATCAAAATAACCAACTCGTAATTTTTCATAGAAATTTTAGAAATTTGTAACGGTGGCTTTCTGAATTATACATCCCATTAATTTCGTAGAATATTCGAATAAAAATCTATTTCTTTTCTAGTATTACATATTTTTTCATGTATCTTCCCCTCCCACTTTGTTCTCCTTTTTTCTTCTTTTTTTTTTTTTTTTTTGGTACAAATGCTCCACTATAATCGCCGATAGTTCTAGTACCAATACTTGTGTCTCTCACATGGGAATTTTTCTGTACATTTTATTTTTGAATTTTAGGTACGTTCTTTTACGTTACACATAAGACTATATAAATACATAAAAACATAGCTAAAATTCAAAAATGAAATGTATATTACGCGTTTAATATGTCGCGTTGTTAATTATAAATTTTATCAAACTTTGTAATGTAATTCTATTTTACTGTAACGCTGGATATTACTAAACTTTATACCTTGCCATGGAATTTATTACATGAAGCAAACTTTGAAAAATTCGTTAATTATTTTCATTAAACAAATGTACACGCGTGTATCGTCTTGGATAAAAACTATAGAGAATGATCGAGAATATTCTGAATATTATAACGAGATAAGATGATCCGTATGAAACTTTGTCGGGGCGTCCGCGAGCGAAATAAAATTCTGGTTGCGGGTAAAAAAGTTTCTGCAAACACTAGAGAAATGCTTTTTAAAAGTTTTGTCGGAAAAAAAGATCTCGTGCGCCACGGTTTTGCTCGACAGACAGTAATAACTGAATTCACGAATATTATTCGCTTGTAAAGGAAACAATTTATCATAAAAGTTGCAAAGTCCTTTCTCTATTCGCAGAAGTCCATGTTGTAACGTTAGAGATATAAGAATTGTTTATCAAATCGGAACTGTAACATTTTAATTGAATCGCATTACGTAAAAATTCCGTCTTACAAATAAACCAATCGAAGACAGTCGCTGATTGATTTGCATTTCATTAAGAATTTTGGATTGCGCTGTTAGAATCATACAAATTTCTATCGTTTTATTTCATTCGAATCGAACGATACGATGCACTTTGCCGTAGAAATTAATTTGAAGATATTTTTCTTTTTATTTGGATGTATTTTACAATCAATTCTCATTGAATAATTTAAAGTAAATAATTTGAAGATATGAGTCAACTCGTCGTATTTCGTACGTATAATGCAACAAGGCTTTTCTGACAGTTGAGTTGGAAACAATGGAAGCTACTATCGGGCTTTTATGAAACTCGTATAAAGATCTTAATGGAAAAGTAGAAGAGTTATAAAAATAAAGGGAAATTCATCGCTATCAAGAACAATTGCGAATGCGCGACAATCTAATATGCGAAAAACCACCGTATCGCTTATGAGATCACCTAATAATAATTTATTTATTTAGAGAAAAATTTCATATTCTGTGTGTTTGTACTTGTACCAGATACACGATATATCATATTTATACATTGCAAAGATTAAAATCGACCGAATTAAAATCAATGTGCTTTTATTAACTTTGAACTGTGTGATTGACGGGGCTTCTATTGTTTTCAATGAAATATCAACCAAGTTGGCAAATAATATATTCTCCCTTCTTTTACAATGAAATTCAATATAGTTAGAGTAGCAATTTCATCGAATGTATATCACAGTGGCCATTCGCAAATAAAGATAGAACAGAGGAAAACTATCGTTCTTTGTAATGGTTCAATCATATTAATTACGATTTTATTCTGCGAGAAAGATGGTTTTAATAAGTGAACAAACGGTGTGCGACAAAGTGACGTAGTTCTCGTTACGTAAGTCTCTTTTTTCTTCTCTTAATGCTATTCGCAATAATTCACGGATGAAAGATATCACGTAAATGAAAACTACGTATGTAGATCCTCGTTGGGAATAGTCGTGACGTAAAGGCGATCAGTTCTTGTCATAATATTCCAACTTCGTCGCATCAACTTTTGGTAGAACCACTCTTACGAATCGAAATGACAGAACGAGATCAATTTTTCAAACGACGCTCTACCTTTCCAATGTGGTTCTATAATAAATGTAATAAATATAATATTTATCGATAGTATTCACCCTCGCCTAACGGATATCGGACAACTGTCGACACGAACGTAGAATATTTTACTTTATACCAATTAAACGTAATAGCAACTAAAGAGACTTTTTAGTCCTGCGTGATACGTAAATTAACGACACGTAATTACGCACTTTGGTGACTTTCCCAATTTCGCCTGTATGACTGTTCTTTTTCCACGAAAAATTATTAGCGTTTAACGTATTTTCAGTTTAATCCTCTTAACGTTCAAAAAGGTTAGATTGGATCTTTCATTTGTTCAAACGTACTACTAATACGTATTAATTAATTGAACATTTATCGAAATCTAATTCAAACGTAAACGTAAACGTTAAGCGATATAATCTGTGTGATCGTCAAATGGATTATATCGAAGAAATGTTATATTTTTCGTTATTTTTACGAAACAACGAGATTCTATTTCTCTGAATAAGAGAAAAAAATATATTAACTTCTCGAAATTTAGAAAACTCGTTGAATTGCATAATTCTGTACAAGTAAACTTGAAACAAATAAATGTAGAACACATACTGCATGCGCAAGTACAGAAACGATCTGGCCTTCACCGTCCGACAGTGAAGTTCCTTTCGATGAAATAATTAGCGATACAAATAGATGCAGTTGAATAATTTGCATTCATAATTTTATTGGCAGTATTTCGATGAATTACTTGTTATACATTACTTCAACTGAATACTTTTACCGTTGCATTGCGTGTATCGTTACGATATCGACGCTTCGACGAAATATAATACTCCGACTAAATTGTTGTGGATTCGAACTCAATTTTCAATTGATCTGCAAATTGCACCATCCGCGAATGTAGACATGAGATCTTCATTACTGATGACTATTATTTATAGTTCTGAGAGATCTATATACATCGCGTGTTTACATTAAATGAATTTATCGACATATTTCTGTAAAACACTTAGGCAGTAAAATGTTTTATGTACAGTTGATTCCCCTCGTCTTTTCCATTTTGTATAATTGTACATACATATAATATGAATCAACGACAATGATGAATTAATATCACAAACTTATTTATTAGCAAAATGTGAAGGATTAATGTCATTAGGAAGATTCTACAAGTCATAAATAGCGAGTTATTGATATTTCCAAATTCTCTTGCATGACAGTGATATATACGTTTAGCAATAAAAAGAACGAAATCGTAGAAATCGATTTTACAACTTGCAACCGATTTGGCTATAACTTAAAAAATTGCAGAATTCAACAATTGTAAAAGAGAAGTTCACAATACATAACCACTAACTCGTTAATTAACCGATATTATTATAATAGAAAATAATCTTGGGTCTATTTGATAAAAATTAATAAAATTATCAGAAAGAAACCTATAGATAATCTATAACTTGCAACTTATCAACCCAGGCAATATTAATCATTGCAACATTACAAATGATCGATAATAATAAATTCTCTTGTACAACGGTAACAAATTAGCTACGTAAAAGAGATGAAGTTTTACAAATAAGCAGCCACCTGATTATCCTCTTTTCATAGAAAATTATACCTCTATAACTCATAAACCTATCAAGTTACTAATATAATTAGCTACTAAATCATTGTGCAAGAATATCCTCATCTTCCTATGGTCAAACCTAACCCAACCCTAATAACCTCCATCTATATCTATCCAATCTCGATCCTCTTTCTGCATCTCCAACCAAACGCTCGAAAACAGTTGTCGTTTACAGGTAACACTTACCGAACAGTCATTGACGTAACAGAAATCACCGGAAGCTGACGTCGGTACCCAAAGATGTTCTCCATTAAGTGCACCGGGACCCCAATCGGGCGTTGATCGGGGTTCACGGTGACCGCCACTCGTTCCACCCTCTTCTCTCCCTCTGAAACGGCAAGACACTCGATTACGGAGTGACACTTCGATATCGCCGGTGTGCTGTTGCAGTTGACGTTAATTCCTCTACAGAAATTCCATTAGGACGCGGACAATACATATTGGAGGGCCGATGGGAGGAGTGAGAACAGCAACGACTGTCTAGCAAAGTCTTCTGGAATTTAAATCCTCGTACAACTGGGATACACGATTGCACCGTATTTGGGACAAAGCCGTTGATCATTCTGCGAGGAATTAACGTAACAAACTGCACAGTTGACCTGTCATAACACATCGATTCACGTATCACAACGGTTAGACGACACTGAAGTAAGCGGGTTTTATCGACGTTTTCATGCTGATCGTACACAATGACGATTCGCCAAGCTAGATAGCGATTAGTATTGCTTTTATGTAGACTAAATGGTTTGGTTTTATTGTTTCATTGGGAAAACTGATTCGTAGATATGGAACGGTATTTTGTAAAATAAATCATGCCAGTGCAAATGAGATTACGCAAATAAATAACAATTATGTAATATCAGAGATATTCAGTTACGATACGAGGAGTTATAAAAATGATTAAAGAAGCATCGTAATATAGAATTTCTTGTGCCTCTACGAAAATGCCAAACGTGGATATATGAAATTTTGAGAATCCATCACGTACCTTTCTTTACGATCTAATATAATTTTTATTTAATCCGCTTATCGTTCCTGGTGGATTTTTAATCTTCTAAAAACAGGATTCTCTAAAAATATTTAAATTAAAAGAGTCAACAGAACTACTGCCATTCATTTCTTATAACTTGTAGATTATTTAATAAACATTCTATGGTATCCATATACAAAATGAACTAATTTTCTTTAATCCGCTAATCGTTCCTGGTGAATTTTTAATTAGAAATATTTTCTAAATATATTTAAATTCGAAGCATTCATTGAACCAATATGTATTTGTATACCAAACCAGGAACATTCATTTTTAATACGATCCTTTTTAATGTAACCATGTACGTTTCACTGTTCGAGTAAATCGCTTATAAACAATTACATTTTTCCATACTACGAGCATTTTATATATTACACAAGTGGCTCGACTGTGACAGACCCTTTCAAACATTCCCAGTATTAAATGAAAAAAATACACATCTATCTATCTCGAATTTGTTACAAGTCTATGACTAAATTATTAATAACCGCGTCTCCTGTAAATTTGTTCCACTTTAACGAGCGAAATTACTATGTATGACACCTTGTCCGATTCTATTTTGCTACACTGTGCAGGGGTTAAATAAATGACCGTACGTGTTTCACAGTTCAAGCGACTGTGTAGACAAGTTAAAAGCACAAAAGAGGATAGGAAGGAAGTTTCAAAATTAACCGGAACTCTTTGTTGTCTGGGTCGCATCTTCGACGAGACGACGTTGTCGGAAGAATGAGTTAATACCGTGTCCCGTAGGATATCGCGGAAGCATACTGCTGGCATCGTAAAAAATTCAAGGATACTTTAAATTTCAAAGACGCGACCCGAACATAATACGCGGCACGGCGTGCAACTTTAACGACAAGTCACCCCGTGGATCTGCCGTTCCCTTTGGACGATTATATAAAAATTTTAGGCCGTCGTTCGCAGCAGAGCCGCCCCTCGCGCAGCCTGCTTTCTGCATAATTAGTCCGCGGAAATTGCCGGATATCTAGGTCAAACACGAGACAGAAAGAGGGAACGCGAAATGACGTAGTTTTCCTCTGGCATGCTCGTTACAAACGACTATCTGTTGCGTATCAAATAGCTTCGATATGGAAAATCGAAACACGCGAAAGGCCACCGCGTTATTCATACGTCACGAAAAACGGAAATTATTCGTTCGCGTCGTCGTGCTTCAATGATTTTTCAAACTATATTCGTACGTGTATAAGCCGTACGTGTAGCATGCTTTTTGCTGAATCCAGCGAACCTAATATTTTCTACTTCGTTTCATTAGCAGATTCGCCACACCCGATCCGCCTAAAAAAATTAAAAAAGTTTTGTAATTCGCAATGTAAAAATTGTGGCATTCCTGTTTCACGTTGTTTTATGGGTGTTGTTTGATCAGTAGATTCAGCGATTGATTCACACTGTGAGGCCGTGTAAAAAACGCTGTCGTAACAATTCTTCGCTTTGGACTATAAACATATCGCAGTGCATCTGAAAGATAGCATTCGTTTTTGGATAAAGGAAATACGTGAAACGTGTTTGATTTATGAGAATGGAAAATCGTCGTAATATGAAAGTTGCTTTTCTCGACTGAAATTATTGTTTATACTTGATTTAGTTGCTTATAGGCAAGCTTTGCAAGATGTTTATAACGAGGTATACCTCTTGCTCAAGAATGTTTAAGGAAGATTTCGCACGGCCGCGTCTAACAGATCAACGGCAATCTACGCGAGATGAAAAGAAAATATTCAAAAATATTAACGAAACGTTATTAAAACAGTTAGGCCGGCGTAATTCCGATTACATGTCGAACGTTGATCGAATTCGCGAATAGATTGCAATTAATCGAGTTTGCAAACGACCTAGGGAGGCAGTATGATTATTTTAAAGCGATAGCCGCAATTAACAACGAAACCGGGCGACGTTGTAATTACCTGGCTCGCGGATCTAATCTGAGATCTACACAAATATTTCGTATGATTAATAATAATTGCTTATCAACTTATTTGTTCAATTATTTAGGCAGACGCGGTAGACAAATGTACGAATTATAGTAGAGAAATTATTAGAGCGATTAACATCTAATGATCGTCTATCGGTCTATCAGTCAGATCGTCTATATAAGTTTTCAAACAAAGAAGATAAAATACTTTTAGAATTTGTTGTTATACAAAATAGACGTTTGTTTTAAACGCGAGTATACATATTCTATTTCTTTTGTTGGATGAAAGATTTATACGAAGGCGAACTATTCGCACGATCAACATCTTCCAGGACCATCGTAACAAGCCTCTGAAAATATGAGTAAATATTATCTCAACGTCTACCTCGATTTAACAACTTGCGTGTTACGTTCACTAAACGCTATACACGAAACATTGCTTCCGTTCTAACAAAATACACGATTCTTTTATTTTATAAAATTGGCCAAAATTTTTAATTATTCGGATATGCTCAGGTCATCCCTAAAGTACTTCCCACTTTCTCTGCGATAGTACAACCATAGGAGAGACTACGAATAGCCTCGACTAAAAGCAAAAGAAAGACGACAAGATTCCTCTGGTTTTTAAATCGATTAATTAATTAACTTGCGGCGAAAACAGAGTATCACATGGAACCCGAAGAATGGATAAGAGAGGAGAACGCATGGTACTTATGTTGCCGCATTAATTCTAAATATAACGAGACCTGGTTAGGGGACGATGCGCTATGTAGAATTAGTCCCTTAATAATGAACGCTCTGCGGTCATTAAACATTCACAAACATCCCCTGGAGGATACGCGACCGTAATACAGAACCTGAAAATTCCATTTACCAATAGACCCATACTTCGTCCCCTACCCTCGGTCTCTGGTCCTTTGGAGACATCTCAATGTTCAGAAGTCCTTTGCCATCGAAATTCATCCTGTTTGTCAAATCTGTCGGACAGAGGTGGGAACATGGAATCCTTAACTAGTAGCTTTTCAAATTATTTAATGATTTTAATCATTCTCGATGGAATTCCAAGAGAAACTGTGATTCTATGTCTTTTTACGATATTTAATATCTACCTTCGAATACTTGTCCTGATAAATACAGGATATTCAATTTATCTGAAAGAAACTATCGGAGCAATGAACGTAACGTGTTTCGAATTAATATCGCGAGATGTGCCACGTACATGTAGACAGTGGTGAATTGTAATCTCAATGATATCGTTTCGATCGATATTGAAGATAAACGTTGGAAAGTTCAAACGTTTGAACGTCATCCGGCGAAAGGAGTAATAAATTATTATCCCTAGTTAATTAATCCGTATAAGATTATAGGTTAATTAAGCCGCGCCAAATGAAAGATAAATCTGCCAAAGCTTCCATAAACCAATAATTGTGTTCTTAATTGACTTTCGAGTTCACAGAGCCTCGTTTATTCAAAGAAATCAAGTGTAAACAAAAAGATAAAAAATGCAAACAATATGTAACTATAAAATTAAAACCGATCATCAAACAAAATAATTTCGTTATTATTGAAGATAAATCACGAATTACAAAATAGCAACAGTGAAACTCCTCCCTCTATAAATTTAATATATCACGTACACGTGATTATGTTATCTTGTACGAAGCCTTCTAAAATTTCATTAGGACTGTGGCAAGATCCGATTATCATGATTATATTGGTTTCAAATTTAAGGACAAGGCTGAAAATATAAGTTACGAGATATTTGGTATAAATACGTATTTCACAGAGACCATCAAAATATTTAAACAGTCTATCGTCCATTATATATGTTTCAACGGAATTATTTTTAACGCTTATACGCTTTTAATATAGCTGTTCATTCCGCATTCTAATTTTTTACTAGCTGTATGTTTACAGTAAATTCCTGTAACTTTTATATATTAGATTTTCCGAAAAGTATCTTTCTTTTACAGACCAGTCTTTTACAACGATGCGTCTTTATACAAACATGAAACCTAATCTGTCGAACGTTGCGATCTTTATTTCGATAGAACAAAATGGATCATACGTAATTCGATAAAATAATATAAAACGGAAAATATTGTTTATCCATCGTTTCCTAAAAAAACGAAAGAAACTTTCCGGACAACTTAATATATCTACGTATACCTTCAAATTGGTTTCAAATTTTACCAATGTAATTACGCCAACCCGCGTCTCGTTACATGCTAATGCAATTTCAGAATTTTTCATATAACCCACACAATATATATACGTTTTCTATAGTAAAATACTTTCATGAATCACTGTAATCTCGCACGACATTTATCACGAAAAATATCATGAAACTTTCAAAGTCTCATTCATCCGATACTTTCTTTTCATATTTTTAACATATCCCAACCTTTTCGTTCAGCGATTTGGATCAATAATCCTGGAGAAGGGTAGACGAACGCGGAAATCCATGACAGCGGCTAACTGCTTGAAAATTTTACCTTATTGACAAAACGTGTTTGGCGGGTCGATTGACGAGTTCGCTGCAAAGACCTCTGCGACGTGAAAAACGGTTTGGTATGTATCGACAGTTTGTAATACACAGCGTCAAACCGCGTATTGAAAAGCGGACCATAAAGAAATCGATGAAACTTCAATATCACCAAGATTCTAAACTTAATCTTTGACTTTCGTCTAAGGTTGATATTTTCCATTAAAAATAGATATATTAATATGGAATTTATTAAGCTTTCTAAGCATGAATTTCTTCTCGAATCGTATTTCAGCTTACACAAACTTGGTTTATGTATAATTTAATTTAAATTAAGTTCTAAACTTTATATTAATTTAAAATACTTTGAATATAGTTCGTTGTTACAATAGCTTTTTCCGAGATATTTTTGGAGACGTTCGAAGAATGGAAGACCAATCTTTATTCTTTTCTCCTTTCGTACGCGTGCCGAGAATATAAAATAGCAACTTCTTCTGCGAAAAGAACACCACAACATTCATTTAATGAGTTTTCGTCATCGAATTCAATTTATTTCTACAAGGGATAAATAGATTAGACTCAACTAGTTTGTCTTTTATTTTAAGCGATAAACAAGAAGATAATGGTTCAGCCATTGTTTACATACAGAGTTTTCACAGTGTAAAAAACAATTGACAAATTGTTTACATCTTTAATTACGACAAGTCCTATATTTGTTCTACGTCGATGTAACAAATCGACATCATCTCCACCTCAAAAATACTAAACCTCCCTGCTCTAATAGCCTACCATGAAAAGAGAATCGTAGAAGCTGCATCGCGTGAAAAATGAAACCGAATTAAACGACAAACACCAAAAGGAAGTAAACCGAAAGTATCGATTAAAGGGTAAAGTAAAGTTCTCATGCGATGGATAGATATATTTTTCATCGAAGAATGCACGCCGCTTTTACTTCCTATTTAATGAGCCAAACAGTTGAACGCACAGAAATTGATGGAACTCTACCTTCGACTCTAATTCCCTCATAAATCGAGTACCTATAGATTAATTGAGAACGTGATAAACGATGTAAGTGCCACAAGGGAAAATTTCCAATAGAAACGAAAAAAATTTTTTCTGTTAATTCCACTACGTATAGGTGCCATTTATCACTCGAACGTTATTGACTTTCAACGTTCATCGCTTTTATGGATTCTCAAAACATATACACTCAAATGGTATACCCACATGTATAAAGAAAATGTGACTGAGTTAAATTTATTTATTCGTGTATTATTCATTCGTCGTATACTTAATGATATACTCATCTATGCTTAGGCTATAATGTTCCTATATGACTATAGTACGATATAGTTACAATGTAATACTTGTCAAAGTTGAAGTAAATTATTCTGTCAATGAGTCGAATAAATAAATATTCATATCGCTACGTTTACCGACTTTGAACGGCTGATATTTCTTTAAAGCACAAATTTCGACATTCGTGAGAATGCATGTTGGAATAACGAAGGTTTTTTTTTAATGTAATGTACATCGCAATATACGTTAAATTAAGCAAATATACGCTAGTATAGTGTACGTTGACTAAGCCGTGTATTGTAAAGACACATCGGCATATATACATGAAATTTCTATGAAAATCCTTTCCTCAAAAGGAGTCGTCTTCTTTTTATTTTCCTGGCGCTCCAGTCATTTACTGCTCGTTCAAACTTAGTAACAAGAATTCCACTTAACAGCAGCAAAATTTTCAAAAAACATGAGAACTAAAATTCAGATCAACGACGATTTTATCCTCGCAACGAGCAACCACTGTTTCGAGGAAGGGTGACGTTTTTACGTATCATCAAGAACAAACAGCAACTATCGAACAACTTTTGCACACGTAGAGATGAATCCGGAGCATTAATTAAACGCCAAAATATCCTTTACGATTCGTTTTGCCTCTCTAATTACAAGGGCAAACGTTTTTCTCTGGTAGAATGGCACTTTTGCTCGCGGAGGAGACGAGCGGAACGCAAGTATCGCATTCTCCTGCTAATTCCTGGCGTTCGTAATTCGATTGCGAATGTTCGTTATCCAAGAAGCGAGCCAGAAATAGCTCGATCGAGGGCGTGAAACTGCCACTGCATTTTCCATTCTCTCTCTCTCTCTCTCTCTCTCTCTCTCTCTTTTTCTCTCTCCCAGCCAGCGAAAAATCTCGTTTCAATCACAGCCTCCTCTATTCCCATTTCTTCGCGATCGATCGTTACTTGTCGCATAAATGAAAAAAAATAAAAAAAAATGTCTTCAGGCTATTTGCCTGATCAAAATACGGGATAGGGGAACAGATTACGAATCGAAAATCGTCGAGTTAATATCTATTCTTGGACGCAGTCGAAATTCCATGACGGAATATTTTTGTGAACCGTAGGAGAAGAAAGGTTTTGAATCGCACCCTTCAAAAGCTGTTTCCTACTCCTACGAAAGAAGAGAGACAAACTTTTTATCCGTACGTATTACAAGAAATTGTTACATTCCCCCCAAAAAGGTGCTATTATTGTACATCTACCTATAAAAACTCGCTAAAAAAAGCATTAAAACTGCTATTAAGTTCACTTTAAAATTGAGAAGGAGAAACAAGACTGGTAAAATATGTTGCAATAATTTCATTTATAATTTAATACTTTATACGATAAATAAAGTACACATTTACAACATATTATTTTCAGGCAATCAGGAAAGAATTCATGCAATTTAAAATTCAAAGTCAGCATCAAATGTTCTCTCAAAGGATACCGTAAAACTTCTGAGCTGGTTCGTATATCTAAGATTTGAACGAAAAATCACGAATTGTTTGTTTCGATTGATTCGACTAATACTTTATACGATAAACAAAATATACATTGCTAATATATTAACAATTTACAGAAGAGATTCAGGCAAATTAAAATTCAAAGTCAACATCAAATGCTTACTCAAAGGATACCGTAAAACTTCTGAGCTGCTTCGTATATCTAAGATTTGAACGAAAAATCACGAATTGTTTGTTTCGACTGGTTTGATAGTTCTGGCGTCAAACGCTCGTTTCTAAATACGAGTTAAGTTTTGCGAGTTAACGAGTTTCTAATGGGCCAATAAGAAATCGACGGGTCTCGGTGTAATCAAATCACAGGCAATCGTATCGTAATCAGTCTCTGCCCCTAGATCGTGTTTCCAAAGATACAGATTAAGTTTTGCCAAGACTTCTCTTCTTCCGCGGAACTTTACCGTTTCGTCAATTTTGATTCAAACGAGGCGGTGTGAAGTTTTGAAAGTTGAAGAACCCAACCTCACTGAAAAAGTCCTCTGACGTACTTCGATCTAGTTTGGTTCTTTAACTTATCGAGTACCAATGTCGGGTTAACATTTTGTTTGCAAGCTTTTTTAATCAAGACGTATTATTAAATTTTTTTTTAACGTTTCCTCTCTTACTTCGATACGTACTACAGTTATATGAAATTTGAGAAAATTCAAGTTACGACGTTATGATAAACATTATTCTTTGTTAAATCATGAAAATTTTCATTGTACATTTAACAATTATAAATTATCTACGATGAGTCTGGCAATTATAAAATTTTCGATTCTTGTACGTTGTCTTACATATTTTTATATGTTGCTGTGATAAAGAACGTTCTATCCTTTTCTTCTCCAAAAATAGATTATATTCACCAAAAAAAAAGAGGGTAAAAACTAATTAATTTCTGTTTCGTAATTTATTATAGAAACCAGTAATATAACCGAATATTTTACTATACAAAAAATGAATTCAATAAAATAAATATCATATCTCGTACTTTACACTGTATAAAAATAAAAAATTTTAATTTTAATATTAGTTTTAAGACCCACTGTATTATCCTATACAATACAATGTATAACGTTGATAAAGGCCAATATATAAGTAAATCAATATTTTCTACAAGATATTATTTTTTAATACACTATTGACACTGTAATTAATTATATTTCAAAATAAAAATTATAGTCGTAACGTTCTTATTCCTCAAAAAAAAAAAAAAAAAATTTACGGGAAAGCTCTTTTTATCCGAAAAGTGGAAGCTGTGCCAAACTCTAGAGAGATAGTCTACTTTTTATAGAATTTTATACTTATGTTAGAACCACGACTTCAGAAAAGAAGCAAGATATCGATGAGTATATTTTCTTTTCTTTTTTCTTTTTCACATCTTTCAGTACCGTTTTGTATACGCAAGCTTTATGCATTATTTCACTACCGTTTAGTCCCTCAATGGGTGTCGTTATCGTCATTGATAAATTCGAACAGCGGAGAAACGCTTTCGATGAGCTTGTGGAGCAAACAATTTACGGACCGAAACGAATAAATATTTAGAGATCGAAATGATTTATGTTGTTTAACGGAGTTTAAACGTTCTCTTAACTCCTTCACCTCCGCCGATCTAACTTTGGACTGGTGAGAAGTGATTGTTGCGATTTCTGGTTTCATTTTTTAGTTTGATCTTCCTTTTCGTTTCTTCCATCGCGATACGGTGAAAAATTGTTCGAGTTCTACTGAATAGGACTGAGAGAAAGAGAATTACGATCGAATAAAAACTTTCTGTCCAAGAAGACAGTAAAGAAAATGCACAATAACTGGCCTTTCTACCCTTTGAAAATTGTCATTAAGCGAAATTATGAGTCGATTCGCGTGCATTTTTCTTCTCTATGCTCGCTGCATTCGACGAATAATTTCAATAACTTCAAATAACTGTAACTTCTTTGTCATTAATATTTTTATTTTATTTGTATTTCAGTTTCCTATATATCTTCCTTTTTTTTTTTTTTTTTGGTGAATTATACGTTAAAAAACAATTCTAACTTTAACGTCTTTTTTATCGAGATATGTTAACTCTTCGTAGGCAACCCGAGCCATTTACGCACACAAGCGAAATTTCAATCATAAATTTCATCGAAGCGAATTTTTATCTTTTATTCGTCTTTAATATCTCGCAGATATTTGTTTTGCATTAATATATTACCATACGAATGAGTTCTTTGATAAATGACAAATATTTGCAAGTGGTGCACCATTTCCTCCGAGAAAACAAAATTCCTTCGAATCAACAGGAATCATAAACAAAACTTACGCATTTCATAATGCTATTATCGTCTTTCGAAGCAAACAACAGTTTACGAATAAGTAGACAATAGCGGATTGTTGCGTGGAGAAGATTTCAAGAAATCTGTTCACGTAATCTAACAAAGAGAAACTTGTTCTTAGAGAAACGTACCCTTATTAGAACTGCTGTTATTACGTCGAAATAACAAGGTCTGACAGTGATTTTTCGCGACACTGCAAATAGGTCGTCTATTTACGTATTTAAATCGTCCGTAATGAAGGGGTTAGGCGATTTATAGTTGGAAGTAAATGCACCAAGGCAACGACGTTCGATAAGAATAAAGCAATAATAATTAGCCAGCTTCTTTACTTTCTTCTCGCACAGAATTCGTTTAAATTGCTAGAATCTTCGAATGTTCGTCGCTCGATAAATTTGATAATCGCTTTGTCACTTCGTTTAACTAAATTACCTGTTAATTTCTACGAAAATAAACGTCTGATATCGTGAAAGCGATTTATCGTGCTGAATTAAGAATAGAAAAAGACAAACAAGTTACGTGTATTATTAAGTAATTGCAAAAATTGAATGTTTCAGCCGTGTCTGATTTCTGATGGGATTTCTCACAGAACTTGTACGGTAATCTAGTGAAAAATCTCGTTATCCGACATCGTTTGGCTTCCACAAAGGACGAATTTCGAACCGAGAAGCTCGACGTTCTAGCAAGTCGCAGCAGCGACCACAATGAACCATATGGTTCAATTAAACACGTCGGAGTTCTAATCAACTTCTCTCTCTCTTGAATCGTTGACGTCTTAATCTTCCCGAAATAGAAAAGCCTGATCGAAGCTCGAAGCAACAAAAGACGTGGACATCGGGCCGTAAACGTACAGGCGGTAAAATTAAATTGCCTTCGATTAAACTGCTCGCGTAAACTGCGCGAGAGAAAAGACGGAATCGAGGAATTTTATACCGCAATTCTTTCTTTCTTCCCTCTTGCTTTTCGTCTTACGTAAATAAAAATAGCAGTTTCCAATGTTGTGCTGTAATAGGTATTAATTTTGACATGATTGCTAGGTTTAATAGAATTTAACGAGAATATATGGAGCAGAACTTTAAACACTTTAAATCCTCTGTCAGGTGTAGTGGATTGAAATTGCCCTTAAAAGTTCTTGCAATGTGTTTTTCTTTTTCCTAAGCTCTTCTCTATAAATAACGTAATGGTAGAGTATGTCCGGAAATGAAAGCTGATAGTTTATTTCATAAGTAATATATGGGTTTTTCCTGAGAATCGAGTTTAAAATAATGGCTTTGCCGTGGTAAAAGTTCCATAAAAGTAGAAAGATAACTAACGATTGTATAAAATAAAGCAAGGTATTACGTTACGTAATAAGTTCGTTCGCCTTTCATTTTATTTTAAGGAATATTATAAAATTGTTATTCGCGTTGGTTATTCTAGTCAAACATATGACATATAATACAAATAAATAATGTTTTTGATTGTATCGTTTGATGATAAAGTTCGGGTTTACAATATTTGAGATTATTGGAATATTTACTGCACGGTTAATATTGGAATATATCGTTGCAATGTTTTCCAATTTGTGAAATTTGGTACGACCAATATTTGATGAATAATCATTAGATAATTCAAAGAATTTATAATATAAATACACAAACTTCTCGATAAAAGAACAAATACTTTGAGGTAATGATCAATTACTTAAACCCATCATTTACAAAGAATAATAGAACTCATTACACAACTAAATACGTCACCGATCAATTACAGGGAACAGTTGTTTATGTAAACGATAGTAATATCGAAGATGTAAAAGCAATAGCATATTTGTTATAATAGATTCGTGTTTAGTATGCTCCGTCGGTTAACAATGTCGTTACGATGTACTAACAATAAAAGATACTTCTATTCGGAACGTGTTACAATTAATCACACATTGAAGCAAACGTGCAGATTGGTACATCTCGTCGAAATCATGACGCAAGCATTTCTCATTTTCATCTCGAGTTCTGAAAGCTACAAAAACGAAATAATCATTCTGCGCGTTAAATGTTAGCGTTTCGATTCTTGCAACACCCGATGTAATCACCGTGTACAGACGGCGCAACAACAAGAACAGTTTGACAAACACATACAGCTAACAGAAGAGAGGCCGAATAAGAAAGAAAAGTGAAGCGTGAGGACGACAATGATAAAACTAAAAATACAGAGATACAGAAACGTCGATGATACGGTATTCAAGTATACGGAACAAGGGACTTGTTACATTCACCAGACGTACCCACCCTCTTGGAGGTCGAGCCTCGGTGTCAGGCAGCAGAGCCGTGTACCTCGTCTGCGCCTCGGTAGGCAGAACGATATCGACGCTCTTCGACCGTATATTTTGCTGTGGAACGGTCAACGTATCGGCATCCTCGCCATGTCCATTCTTGTTATTGAAGCAGGAGTCCACGGATGCAGCGCGATCCCTTTTCAACTCCGGAACGGTCAAAAAGATATCTCTGACGACGAACTTGCATTTGCTCGAGCTAAGATCGTGGGTCGATTCTTCCTCGTCCTCGGTCGAGCTAACCACCGTCGGAAGCTCCAAAGGGTACGACGTTAGAGCTTCTTGTCGAGCAAGTTTCGGAGAGGAGATCGACCTCCTACGTTCCCTGCCCGGAAATAGACCACCTCTGACCTCGCTGATATCGGACATTTCATCTTGTACCACCTTAGGAACGACCTCAGGGACCACTGTATCGGGTGGTATCGTCGTTTCGGACACCACATCGGTAACATCTGGCTCTTTCTCGGTGAACGTCGTTAACGTGACTCTAATTTCTGGACTAGCTTCGCTCTTATCCACTAATTCGGAGTCTTCGTCCTCCGAAGTGTCGTCTACTACATCTGCTTCGTCATCGAGATCTTCTCTCGACGAGGGATCATCCTCGTCTCTACTAAGATAAAGATTTTTATATTCTTCCACGCAGATACAGTGGTAGCATCCAGAGACCTGAATCGTCGGTGTCTCCGGACGTCGAACGCTGCCAAGAGATTGTTGACTGGAGGAAGATCCATAGCTCCGTTCAGCCACGTCGAAACTCTTGGACCTTTGGCCGCTGTGCAATTGCGGCACCCTGAGCGTCGCGGATCGTCTTCCACGCGACGAATCTTGGGACCTCGCCGGTGAACACGAGGACGACGAGGAGGACGTGGTCCTGGTCGATCTGCCGTCCCTCACATCGTCCTGTCGTTTAGCTTCCAATTGGATCTCGTCGAAGGAGGCCGACCTGACTTGCTTCGGTACTTCGAGACTCGACTGCGACTTCATTTCCGCTCCCGTCGGGGTGCGCGACCTCTTGAAGGTCGAACGCAGCCTCTGCATTCTCACTTGGCAGCTATCTGCTGAAACTTGACTCGTTCGCGGAGAACGACAGCTCGAATCTCGACGACCAACACGACGAACCTCGTTCTTTCGCCAGTTCTTCCTCCTCCTCTTCTTCCTCCGTCCCGGCGGCCGCGCTCGAACCCCGATCCTCTCGCTTCTGAACGATCGTCGTCTCGCTGGGAAGCTCGATGATCACCTCGTTACACCTCGGCGACGAGGAAGCTGCCTGGAGCTGCCCGCGACCGCACCCTTCCGCCACCTTCGACTTTGCTGCCGGTCTGCAGCCCATCATAAGTTACGTCGACGTCCGTGTTTAGCTCTTATGCCTCTGAGATCCTTCTTTACAGTTTTACGAATCTTGTGTGTACTTCTCCGAAGCTAACCGAAAGGCTGTTTTCTTCGCGTTGAATGTCTCGTATACACTAGTTTCAATGCTTTACTGTGATCGTTTAAAGGTGAAGAAAGTTTCAAGCTATTTCATCCTCCATCCATGCAAGATTGAAAGATGTAAGATCGACATGGTTGATTGTCTTGTGCTTACCAAGTATCTCGAGTATCGCGATCACCAGGTATATACACAACAATTGTTTTAAGAGAAACGATTGTCTGCCCAGTTTTTCTTTAGCGTACACTGATTCAGTTTCCAAAACAATTTTTCATAGCAATCACTGGTCTGATCGTAGTAACGCTATCTTCTGAAAATGTTTCTTCAAAACGTTTGATCGTCTCTGGTAAATTATTTTTCACTTCACAATTCGCAGTGAATCTTCCCATCTTATTTGAGGAAAAAGAAGATGTCGATTACGTATGATGTATGTCCTGTTCGATACGAATTGTTTATAACGACTGACAATGAGTTATTTAAAGTCACTGTAACCTTGATTCGGCGAATAAATGCTCGATTAATTAACGTCCATGGTCTTGAAGAACTGCATATAGACGCAAGGTCTTTCACACGACCCCCCTTCGACGATTGATCTATTCGCTAAAATTACATTTCGGTGGAGAACGGGTCCGATGCCACGTGGAAACGACAACCGTCGATCCGGCGGCGCAGCATTTGCAATTTAAACTCCTTTCCTCGTCCGACGGGATTTCCTCATCACCGCTTCCAGCGATCATACCGTCTCAAATTAAACGCACCATCTCCGATGTGCGGCAAAATTAACTTTATTCAAGGTTGTTCCTCTTAGTAGTTCATCTTGCTGCTATCTCATCCCCATTCGAGTCGCTTAAACACGTGCAAACAACAACGTCTCCTTACTTTGCGAACGTAATTAACCAAATTTGCATAATTTTCAACAATTTCTTACGGTTCTTAATTTTCTTCAAACGTTAGAGGGACAGGTAAAATGTCTGTATACGTTAACCGTATTAAAAATACTTTTGAAGTAATTTCCACGACAACGTGGTCAGAATCAAGTTACCTCCACAACTCCATTCATCCCAGTCACTCGTAGATCCTACCGTCTTAACTTATACCTCTCGACGCCAACAAAGTATCAATAACAATATCGTCGCTCAACGTTTAACACCGTGACGAATACAATTCTCGACACACCTTATAAATCCTTCAATGATGGACGTTTATCCTTCGCTAATCCAATATACCTGTCTTTGTGTATATTGTTCTCTTCCGTGTAACGCCTTGAATCATCGAACGAGTTAATCGTAGAGACACGGCCCCGAATCGAACAGCGATATTACACCGATAATCAATCTTTAGCGATGCTCGACCCTTGGTAAATGAACGTTGGACGTCTCGTTACCATCGATCATCCCACAAACGCTCCATTTGCCGAAACATCATTGAAACTTCATCGCGTATTAAATGCGAATTAGCGTCTCAATATCACGACGTTTATTTCGATTAAACGCTTGGAACGTCAATGTCCACGCTGGGATTACTTTTTAATTGTTCTGTTACGCCAACGTTATACTCGGTTATTACGTTTATCCTCGATTACTTCGGTTAAACGTCGAATCTTCGATCTTCTCTAGAGAGGTTTGACAGAGGAAGTGGACGAGTGATTCTCGGGTTGATGGACCGGCGACGAGCAGCACATTGGTCATCGACGCGTGAACCATAGTTGAAGGTCACGCGTCACCGTCCGGCAAGAACCGTCGACGACCTCGGCGAACCCCGATACACGTGAGGTCGTCAAACAGCTTCGCCGAACGAGCTTTTGCCTCACTTTCTCTCCGGTTGACCCTCTCCCACGCTTGTCGAGACTCTCTCCTCTCGAGTGACTAGCAGCATCGATCGGTAGGCTGGCTTTCCAGCCCTGTAACTTAATTTATCGGCGACGTTGCGGTGATATCGTGGATTGAAATGCCATATAACGGTATTGGGCCGCGTATACGAATTACTCCGGACTATGTCGATCCGAAGGACGCTAAGATATTGCCCTAAATTATCTCGGTTTCGCCAGGTTCCTCGATTTACCGGTTCGCCAACCTCCAGCTATCGTTACGATTCTCTTATATTTAATGCTCGCGTCGCTCGCTCCTCGACATCAAACCTGAGTATCGTCTCGAAAAACAATGTTTCTATTATTTTTCTTTTCCAGCTGAGAAAGTACAATACACACTATAAAGATCGAGCAGTTAAAACCTTGCGAGATCTTGATTCAACGATCGAGAAGATCACCTTGTTGCGACTTGTCAAACGATAGATCTCGTGATCTACCTTTATCCAAGTATTTTCTCCTGGCAAAAACAAGCTCGAAACCCAAAACTGGCTCCATGTATCTCGACAGTCCTGTCTTTTCCAAACGACCCTCTCTCTCTCTCTCTCTCTGTCTGTCTGTCTCTATCTCTCTCGCCCTCTCTCTATAACTACTCGAACATCGCCGATGTAACAATTCTTTGAATCGGATGGAACACGATGTTGAATCAGCGCGGGCCGAGTGAAGAAGCGTGCACGCGGTCACGCTACGTACTCGCGACTGCAACGTGTTCTGTCTGGAAAAAAAGATCAAATTGATCCACGATCAGTTTGAATTCGTTCGTTCGGTCGGTCGGTAACGCGATCGGTTTTCGATAAAGGGGCGAGAAAAAGTGAAAATGCGTTCGCGGCGAGAAAAAGGAACGAAAGGAACGAGTTACGCGCAACGTGTCGCGAGACAGGATAGACTGATCAGACTAGTGACCAGGGCTCGGCAGTGGCGGATGCTACGAGAGGTAAAGTGGGGGTTAACACTGGGCTCTCGTCTCCGTCCAACCCTTGTGTTACCCTCTTGCTCGCACCCTCCTAGCCATCGTCGGTCAGACATGCGCCCTCCGACAGATTCCGTCTGTGCTCGTGTACACGAACACGCGAATGAGGAACGCCGATGGCACGAACGACGAATTGGAGATTGCGCTACGTGGCTGACTATCGGGGAAATGTGTGACGTAGGAAGGGCAGACACGTGTGAAGCCTCCTCTCTTCTATCTTCTCTGCTTTTACAGATATTTCCACGCTGTGCTCGTCGTCCGCGTCTTTTTAGGCTCTTTCCTCCCGTTTCTCTCCCGTTTTCTTCTTTTTCGTCGCGATACAACATGCTTGTGAACGGTGAATTTTTGATCCGCTCGTTCCGCTCCCGGAACCAAGTACTCAGTCACAACAGGTTTTTAATCACCTTCCGCGAGCTTCCGCGGTAATCTGACGGGATTTGTATCACGGAAGGGTTGAGTAATTTAATGGAAGAGTCAAAGGTCTTTATCTTAATTTTGCTTTTATCGGACTATACGAACCACGTGGCTTTGTGTTGTTGAGTTGGATCGCAGGTTTAACAGGTTTAACGATCGACAACATTCGACATTAAAAATTAGGAAATCGAAGAGAAAAAATAAAAACGCACGGTACGTTAATGTCATGAAGTTTATTTTTACTGAAAGTTAACATGTATCTGATGAGAAAGTCGGCTTTTCACTGCTTACGCGTGTTCGCTTACCAGCTGTTCTTAGAATGTTTGTGTATTCGAGCTTAACAGGCTCTTTCCATTTTCAATGCTGTTATATTAAAATGCTTCCTTTTAATTGTAAAGCAACGTTATAATTTCCAAAATCAACAAAAATATACTTATCGTGTCTTTCCGAGACACGCTTTAACATTCGATAAAAAGTACGTAACATTAGAAGTATTTCTTACGCAATTACAATTTTATTATTTCTTCGTGATAAATTCTTAACTATTGAGATACATAATAGTTCGTTTTATTTTTTATTTTTAAAGCAAACATAATTTCCAAAGCTTACTTTACAACAAATACCACACGCTTATATCGATATATTTTGTATCTTATATTCTATGACATCCTATTATGTCGTACGACTTGATGGACAACGTGCTTCTTCTTTGAATTTCGATTATAAATGTATTAAACAACTATCTTCAATTTCTTATAACGTAGAATTCTTCGATCAAACGGAACATCTTGATTCCATAAATATAAAGTCCTCGGACTCAAGAAGGTTTCTTAATTTCTCCGATTCAACGTTCTGCCATTCGATATCTTGAAAGCTGTTTCTTCCATTTACGATTCATCGATCAAAATTTCTTGATCCTACGAATGTATCATTCTTCGATCGATCACACACAAGATTATAGCGTCATTCGCCGTACAAATGATCAGCAGAAAAGGACAAACCGATACAAGTCCAACTTTTCGAGACACATGGTCGATTTATCAACCGTAACCTTCGACAGTTAAAAATTTACGGCCGAAACCAACTGTGGGTAACGCATTTACGCATCACAAATTATTAACCAACGCTATTAAGCAACTTATGAAGGAACACTATCGAATTATAGTAAAATTGCATAAGTTCTTTTTTAATCGAAAAGATACGCTGCAACTGAATAAAAATATTCAACAAGACGAGCGATATATTCAGCGAATATGAACATGTAGATAATAATGTGATAAAAGCTAAACATTCCTAACACGGTGGATCTGTGATCTGTGTCGATCTGTGGAATCCGACTCGTATCCTGACTCAACGTCGAGTAACATTTTAAACGGTTTTCAAACAACAATCTTTATCGAGATTCCACAAATTGCTGATTTAATTAACTCATTAAGTACCAACCAATGCTTCATCGTAATATTACGATTATTCGATTGTCCGAAAAGTGTCTTTCTTTCGCGAACGTGTTTTTTACAACAGTGCAGCTTCATAGAAACGTGAAACCAAGTCTGTGAAATGTCGTGGTGTTTATCTCAACAGAACAAAATGGATCGTACGTAAATCGACAAAATAATATAAACCAAAAAACGTTGTGCGTCTATTATTTTCTCATAAAACGGAAGAATTTTTTCGGACAACCTAATACATCGTTCCTTCGTATTCTCTTTCATAGCCATAGCTGTTGGAAAATACTATTCGATGATATAATCTGCCTGAAAAACACCGCAAATGAAACGTTGCGTTAAGGCAACGTTGGTCCGTGATGGGTTAAAAACACAGTTCTTCTTCGATAAAATTATACGTTTACAGCGACCGTGTAATATGACGAATATAGTGTCGAAGAAGAAGTGAAATGCATCGGACAAAAGATAAAGATAGAGCGTTCTTTTGGTTCGTTGGAAAAAAGTAAACACAGACAAGGATCGTTGTGTCGAGAAATTTATACAACTCCATCACCGATTAAACAGTGTTTCTTACAAGCACCACGAATAAGCATTAGGACAAAAGGAATAATCGGAATAAGAAGCGAAACATTTATTCGATGGACTTTTCCGCGTTACGCCCCGCTTAACGTCGATAATACGAGATAAACGAGTTGAGAGTGGCAAAGCTGAGTCATGCTGAAACGGTTGAATATTGTTGTGACGAATTCGTCCTTTTTCCTATCGTTCGCGAGGAAAACAAAACGATTTACACCGACGATTTCAAAAATATCATAGCTGCCATTGTAATTTCACGTTCGTCACACCGTTATCATTATCTGCCAGGAAATTGAGTCCCCTTCGAGTGAAAACATTTTCAAATTATCCTTTAGCATGGAAAATATTAATTTTGTCGAGTGGAATTTTTATTCCACCACTGATCGAGAAAAATAAGTACGAGGCACTTCTCATCGTTGGTCGAAGCGAAGCGCTGTTAAATAATAACCAATGTCGATTACTATTCGCTGCAGCATTTATGCCGGGTATTAGTCTCACCTTTTATTTGCTTGCATTATTCAAAGCGGAACATTGTAGCCACACGTCTATGCGGAATAATCGATACGACCGTCTATCGCCGAGAAATGATTTTTTATTGACTCGAACAAACGAGCCGACTTCGCTTCAAAATGGGCAACGCGTATTATTTTTCTGTCAATAAAAATTCTAAGTGGAAACAAAATTTCTATTTCACGCTATTACCCCACAGCAGGCTGTTTCTCTCCGCGAGAAATTAGTTTCTTCGAATGCTATTTATAGACGATCGATCGAAACCGAGAGTTTCAAATTCGTAGCTTGATTCGTGAATGACAATTTCATGGAAAGAATATGAAAGAGCGCGCGTGAAGTTTTACGCCGCTATCGGTAAGAATCGATCTTGCACGGCACAGAATCTTTTGATTCTAAATGTAATGGATAGTGCGATCGTCGATTCTAATTAAAAATTAATCTTCCCACCCTTCTTCGGTCTGCATCTTACGTAATCGTGGACGATTACGACATTCTGAACTCGATATCAGCCTCTTAATTTCCTACTATCTGCATTTAATATTTGATCCATTGTACGTTACGATTGCACGGAGCGAAATTTTTCGGGATTCTATTTGTACTTGCGACGTTGAGAAGGATTCTTGAATTCTGTTCGTGATATCTCCGACGACCTTTTACCATTCTTATTCTTTTAAATATATTACTTTCTTTAACTAAATTCGATACGTCTATTTATTTATATACGGTAATAAACACCTTCGTTGATATTTTTCGTACATTGTAACAAAATTACCGTACATTGGAATATTCGATAACATTTCGATTGTTACATCAGCTTTCATAAAAGAAATATGCTTATAAAACAGCCAATAAATGAAAAAAATGTAATATTGCTCGATTAATTTGATAATTTTTTGCGAGCTACGAAACACAATCATCGACGCGTTAATACTCTCTGTTCTCGAATATTTTAATGTTTGATCGGTCGATCGTAGCAACGCTGAAGTAATAACGACGATAATCGGAAAAAATGTAAATCAAGATTATAAAGTCAAGTATAAAGAAAAATCTCTCGTTTAAATTTGTTTTTCTGCTCGTAGATATCCGTTATAGTCAATAAAACATGTATATTTGTGCGTTACTCGGCAAACTTCCTTCTTCGAAAAATGGCTTTCGACGATTTGTGAAGCAAAAACTAATTTAACGCTCGATATATTATACGACCTGATTCCATTTTTTTTCTCTTTTTTTTTCAAAAAGTATCATCGTTGCCGAAAAAAGCCACAAATTTAGTTGCCATACAAATCTATTTTAATCCTAGTTTCGTCACTGTCGTTTTAATCTCGTGAATGTCACGCGATACAGAGGGAACGCACGAAAAACATACAAGTTACATTAAAAAAATTAATGTACAATTAAGAAAGTTAAAGAAAACATTTAAGGATTCCCAATTTCTACGATCTTAAACGCACGTTATCGGTCAATAGCCGTCGTCAGAGTTTGATAAATCTTCGGAATAAAAATAGCGACAATTCCAAAGTTACAGACTATCTTTTTATTCTGACAACACCGTTATATGACATTTCAGATCTTTTAACTGATTTTTCTCACGTGGATGAAGAATGCGAAAAGTAAAATATACAAAACCATCTTAAAAATACAAGATGACTTCAACCTTTTGCAGAGGAGATAGTTTTATTCGCAGCGATAAATTCTTCGCTTAACGTAACCTTTCATTTCGAATATTTTCTTCGTTGTAACATACTAACGGCCAACTCGAGCTACGCGTGCTTGATCAATCGTTAATACTTCTAATAAACATATTTTTAAGAAACGTATTTATAAGAAGAAAAACGCATAGTTTGATTAATTTATCGCGCTTGGAAAATAGTATAACGCAATCGACCATCCACTCCAGCACAGTGGCAATAAAACATTTTGGACTAAAGCGTTCAGCTTCAAGAAGAAAAGTATACGAGTATCTTCCTATTCGTAAATTCATCTACGTAATAGCCTTTCTTCTTCTTTATTGCAGAAAATAATAAAAATAACCATTTCCATGGTCGTCGCAACAATGATACTTATAAAATATAAACACTTAATTTCTTAAGCCTGGTCCTACTTTCTGTACCATACATATAATTCTGTGTTTCGTCTAGCACGACATTTATTAAACATTCAAAGACTGTATTACATACGGACAGTGCCTCGATAACACGGAACGTTACATTTCCACAAATAAAAAAGGGTGCAACGTGTACCTTAGTCGCCAGCCTGTCGTGATCGGTAATTTGAAAACGTTCCTCGGAACTCTCAATTATATTTTCCTTCTCCTTTTTCTCCTACTTTTTAATATCGCCAACGGAATGAGTCAACAATAGCCGCGTCATACTTTGAGCAATCCACAAATCACGTGGCACGCAAGCTTTCCCAAGAAGTCAGGGATTTAAATTTGCAAAAATGTCGAGGCTGGCTAGGCGTAAGTTATGCGCATACGTAATACGCCGAACGTTACACCTGCACGATTCTTTATTCCCACACACTAGTTTTACCTATTTTACATGCCACCCCGTTTAATCCTCACGCACCATCGTATATTACGCACGAAGAGGCGGACTAGGCGCGTTCGCGATCCGCCACTCCCGTAAATACACTGCCGCATAACAAGCCAGGAAGAAAAGTTCCGGAACTTGGTTCGAAATATTTTTCGAGACGTTCCTTGGAACGCGTGTATCGAACAATCAATCGGCTTGCATCGTGCATGTCAATATCGAAATACAAATTTTCCATTGAAATAAAATACGGCGAGCGATAAATCGAATTACAAAGCAAAAATTTGGAAATATTTCCACGGTAGAATAATTACAAACTGCGATGAAACGCGCGATAACGATTACGAATATGGAACGTGGTGATATTTGCAAACTCGGTAAAGCGCATAGCGAGTCTCGGACAAAATCGGTAACCGCAAGAACGATTCAATTACCCTCAATGGCAAAGCGCAAACTCAAATTTACGGTGCAACTTTGTAAGCTTCCCGAGTCGTTTAAGTCGTGGAATTTAATTAATTGCTGCGCGCTATCGTGAAACGCGAAACATGCATAACGCATAGACGCAAGCTGCAAATAAAATTTTCTCTGTGTGGAAATTCGAATCGTCCTTTCAACTGCCTGTTACACCACATCCTAGAACGATGTAGACTCTACGACAAAGCTTTCCTGATTGTTAATCTCAAGTTATGAGAATTAAGATAACTTTCGTAACTGATTCAGGACTTTACGAGCTTAGAGAGGTTTTTATTGATCAGGTACGAGAAGAGTCCTACGGTTTCGTAGTGGTCAGAGGCAAATTTTAAGAACGTCGATATTATATTAACTCGAAACGGTTCGCCATATTTATGAATGATTCTATATAATCGGTATTGTATGATACTTTAATACTATGCAGGTTTACGTGCTGGGCTCGTATCGTTCGAAGGCTGTGGTATCGTCAGGCCGGTAATTTTGCCAAGTTTTATGCTGCTAGCGAATTTTATTTTCAAGCTATTTCTGTGTTTGAAATTGGCGTTCTCAGTTTCGCACGGATTCTGGTTAATCGGAGGCGATTTAAACTGTTCGAAGATGAATTCTTTAATTTCTGACGTCCCTTCGATAACCACGTAGTTAGAATTTTCGATATCCGGCAATGAATGGAATTATTTTCTATTATCGCCAAATTATGAAATCAGAATTCCTAACATAGAAAATACAGTAACAGAGAAATTACTCTAATACTATGAATTTGATGCAAATAGTTAGATTTTCCATTTGACGATCTGACAGTCTAATTTCTCAGCGTTTGGTTGTTATCTCGAATTCTAGATCAATTACTGTCTGTGGTAATAAACAGAAACGCAAATTGCCTGACGCTACAGGTACAGCTAACACAAAGAATGTACTACAATTATCATAATTACGTCTCACTCGATTAACGTTTACGAAAGAGCATGTCCTCGCTCGCTATAATTCACGGGTTCGACTATTTAAATGTGACGACCTGTATTATGTCTATCCTATTAGTTAATCCCGATTTGTCATTGTATTCGGTAACTGTACAGTAAAAGCGCATTCGAACGCTGAAATGCGAATATGCTTGCTCCATTCTCCGGCAAATCTCTTGATATAATTTAATGAGAAACTGACAATCGTTTAGGTATTTTCATCGCAAATCTACCATCGTGCTGAATAATTGGGACAATAAATTCAAGTTACCCTGTGAAATGGAACGGCTGCCCTTAACCATGCGCTATTGATCATTCTCACAGTTGCAATTAAGTTCGATAAATGGTAACAAGCGTCTAATTTAAAGCGACAGAAGTTTCCAATAAAAATTTGTTCGGATATCACTGGACAGTGGATGATAACAGTAACAGTAATGATATATGTAAATGTACAATAATACATGATAAATAATATGTATAAAACACCGAAGATCATTCAAGTAGAATATTGCTTCCATGTGCATGTACAAGATGAATTCTCAAACGTAAAAGATATCTCTGAATTGTATTTGACATACTGAAGCAGTTGGTTGTATTTCAATTTTGTCAAGAGATACATATCGAACACGTAGGTATAGAAAACTTTGACGAAATCCCTTCCATTGGAAAATGTCTGGGACATTGGTGAACAGAGAATAATATGCAGATACGTAATAACGAATAATAAATAATTTTCGAAATACCGAAGATCACGAAAATAGAATATTATTTTTATGTAACGAGGTGAAAATAATGTGTATGCCAAGACCGTGACAATTTGAATTTAGTCGCGTATCGCGACTCTTCGAAGTATTAAGTTATGATCTTATTTTCTACCGGAATACGTTTCCACAATTTAAAAAATATAATGAATTTTTATGATAAATATCAAACTTACACCGATGTGCGCCTCAATCTTATACATATGTATACACATAATATAAAAGATGAATTTTCGGTCGTAGATGATATTTCTTCATTGTGTTTTATAACATATTTCGTGTTAATAGTAGTCGTAACACATTTCGTAAAATATTCAATGAAAATGATTTTTACTACTACTAAAGATCACGTCCCACGCATTTACTTTTTTGTTCTCAATTTTCTAACGTTCGTTGCCACGATCATTACGACAAATGAGAGAAGAAGCAGACAATAAACCGTGTTAAATCATATCGTGTAATATTTATGAGATTTAAAGAGATGTTTAATTCTAAGCGTTCGAATATGATGTTGCATTAATTCGGTAAAATAAATCGAAGTTAATATGCATTATTACTATAATGTATGAATCAGATTTAACGCGTATTTGCGCGTAGAATTGGTAAGCAATAATTTCTATTCAAACAGAATCGAATCAATGATAAATTAAAGTATTACGATTCAGTAGCCGTTGCATCGAGATTACAACGTTAAGTATATCGATCGAGGGAATTTACGGTAATTTTCGCCTCTTTGTCGAATATTTGATTGGATCGACAGACACAGAACTGACTCCGGTCAGACAAGAATCCTTTGTTTCTATTTGATTCCCGTAGCATCCGTGTAAATCCGGATGAGAGCAAATTGAAGAGCAATTCTAATCTTCCATTCTCTGGAAACGTCGAACAAAAAAGGAAGAGAGAACTCTGAGTCGAATATAGTTTTCAATTATCCTCAACAGTTCTGTAAACGAAGTTTCAAACTCGCACGATTGCTAACTGTGTTTTTTGAACTCAAACAGAGGAAAATCGTATCAGAAAGTTAACGAAATTCAACGAAAGAGATCTTGTTTAATGTTGAAACTATGATCGACGATACTTAACGCGTTACATAGAGATAAAGAAGTGTCGTTTTAAAATTCATTTCATTCCATCGTGTAGAAGCAGTGAAATTTTTGTTATAATATCGAACGTACCTATTCTTTGCAGTTTAAGTTTCTAGTTGAGATAATATTAAAATACTTGAAAAGTTTTAATAATTTCTTAACCATTTTCAGCGTTTTTTTCGTAAGTGTTCCAGTACTTATAGATGTGAACGTACGTAACAAAATATAGATTCTTTTAAGAGAAAGCATTGGTAAGCGCGTGTAATATCGCAGGCACATATTCGTTACATTTTTTATGCAATTTTAAAAGGCACGTTAAACTTATGTAACACAATAGAAGTCTAGAAGTGAGAAAACTCGGGCTAACGCATTAGGCTCATCGATGCATTGGCCATATGTAGAAAGAGAAAGAAGTTGCATTATAAAGCTTTCCTTAAAGAATGGCCTTGTTACCACCGTCAGAATCATCTGACTATTATTAGAACCTTTGCATTGGAAATTGTTTCGGCATTGAATCATTACGTTCTCTCGTATCTTATTCTGTTCTCGGCCGTCATTTATCGTAAGAGTCTAATAGTAACACTAGAACGATTAACGTACAAGTTTGTACCAAGGAGATTAAAATGAAAAATATGTTAAAACGTAGAAAAAATACAATGCAAAGGAAAAACACAGTTTTATTCTCATACAAGTAACAGAAATAGCTCAAAACTCGAAAAATGTATCGGCTATCGTAAATCCATAAAATTACTATGAAAAGTTATAAATTGTAATCAATTTGGTCACTGGCAATTCTAGTAAGCTACCGCACATTTGAAAATAAAATACCAAGTATCTTTAAATACGATGTTTCCATGCAGGAAATCTCATGATAAACAAATATTAATTAGTTTAGCGCATCTGTTGGAAAAGGTTCACTCGCGCCGAATGAAACAAGGAGATAAATTTTGAAACTCCTCGCTGCTGAAATTAATTCAGGATATTACGTTGACACTGTGTAAAATGAAATTTAAGTTCCCTACGAATGCATTCTCGAATCATTTGTATATTTAGTACATTTCCGAAGAACGATCGTACGTCATTCGAGCATAAATTCCAGCGAGAAATGCTCGTCAGATCGTGCACTTCTTAACCTTCGTAATTGTTCGTAACTAAGATTATACCAAAGAATGTCGTAATTTTAACATCTTATCGCGCGAATATTTATCGCTACGTCTTCGTACGATTACTAAAAATTAATTAATATGAAATTAAAACGACCTCTTCGACGACGCGAGGCAACTGATTAAAAGAAACGATTGCGTAGAAGGAAGAAGCTTCAGCGACCAGTTTCAATTTGAAATTCTCTTAATTACAAAACTTTGTGATTTTGTACTTGAGAATTTTAGTAAAATCCACGATCACGAATCCAGCAAAATCTTCTATGAAAATATACTACGTAACATCGTTCAGATTAATTCGCATTGTTCCTTTCAAAACCCATCCCGAAGTTATTAGACAATTAATCAGCAGATAACTGGCATTGATACCTTTGCGGTTCGAGATATATCGCGAGTTACGAGGCCCACACCCTTTACCTCAATGGCTCAATAACCAGTATTATAGCCATACGTCGCGTCGCGTCGCGTCGGTTCGTCCACGCTTCTCTTTAGTAACACGCGGCATTAGCTAAGTACACGTCAATTAGTCAATGCACTCTCACCTTAGTGGTTGGACAGTATTAGGCAAGTACCGGTACGTTCACGATATCCTCAATGGCTCTCGGCGTCAGCCGTACGTGGCTTCCACTGGAAAGCTTACCTGTGGCTCGCACGTGTATCCTTCCGCTCTCGGTGTTAACTGTTTCGTTTCACCGGTTCGTTCGATTCTATGCGAAAATCTTGTCTAACTATAAATCTGTGACCGCAGTACTGTCATTGGCCAACGCCTTGGCCCGCGCGATCCCAGTCTACTAAAACTAAATATACACAAGTCAAACGATTCACTTCGTATAAATAACTTAGAACGAATAAGTAACAATAACGGAGAAATCTGAATAAACAGATATTCATATTAGATAGCAATAACGATACTGATAATTGTGAAATCGTGTTTCATCGTCCCCTAAAATCGCAGTATTTTTCAGAAGATTTTCATCTAATTCTGATAACAACGAAGATGTGCGTTTATGTGCGAGTCAAACAATTCGTTCAGCTCGCACGGTAAACAGGTCAGAACGAGGAAGTATCAACAGACAAATATTTCTTATAATAATAATTAATAAACTTCGATAAGAATTTGAACGTATGTCGTCATTCCATTAATACATTCGCTACTACTAAAATACCCGCTACTACCCAAGCCTGAAATTGCATTCGTTTTCCATCGGCCTCTGTTTCAGATAACGATCTTTGTCTCGATATATTATCCGCTTCTTTGTTATCCACTCTAAATCGTTTTATCGAAACGTGCCAAAAACTACACTACAGCCATTGTGCCATTCGTTAAATACATAGCCTTCGGACGTATTAAATAATAGACACGCGTCGAAGAATTCCCTCTATACAGGGTGTCCCACCTAACTTTATCACTTGCAATATCTCGCTTGTTTTTGATAATATTAGAAGACATTTAGAGTTCAATGTTTTCAAGGGCGACATTATTGGACGTTATTAGCTTTTCCGTAGGGGAACACGTACATGACGTACGAAGGTCATCGTATTTGTTTAAATGGAATCATATAAAAGAAAAGTGTTGATCTATTTATGTCGAAACACTGTTAGCTTAGCTGATATTTTAACTTTAATTTGTCGAATTTTGTAGAACACACGAATCGATATTCTCACGTTTACGTTGTCTTTGTCTTTCATACGTTGAATTGAACAAATACTTTGTTTGTGGAGAATGTGTCCAGCTGAATACAATAACGTATTAAAAAATATATGATCCCGTTTAAAAATACATCGATGACTTTCGTGCGTCCTTTGTGCGTTCCCCTACGAGAAAAACTAATCGTGACAAATTACGTTCCCCTCGAAACCATTTAGTTCGCTACCGAAACATTTTTCAACATACATAATATCAGAAGCAAGCAAGACAGATTGCAAGTGATAAAATCATACGGGACACCCCGTATATGTATCTAATTAGTCCATAATGCTTTTACCTCTGTTACATTTTCATTAGTCCCTGGCAATTAGCCTGCATTCGCTTAGCATCGCGTATCACGATCGAAAATCTTTCGATGGCACGGCGATCGATAATTTCACCCTCTGCTTGCGACTGCGATTTTTCATTTCCCCTCGTTAATAAAACAACAGTCACGATATTTATCTGAATGTTTGAACCGTTGCGTCGCGAGCGACTGGGAAATTGTAGCAGCGTGAAACACCGAAACGTTTCCGCGCTGCGTATACCAATTCCCTTCGTCTCTTTCGCAATTACGTCTAATCGAATATCTAATCGGCTCTATTTGCTATTTGCGTGACGAAATAGAATTGTCACGGTCTGAAAGGAAGCGTGTGCGCATGTGGGCGTGTGTGCGTGACAGGGTATTTGTAAAGGAAGGATTTGAATTTTTTCAACGCGAGGTGAATGAATTTTTATGTTTGGAGGTTTGGACGAGAATCGTGATTAATCGCGAATGGAACGAATAACTCTTTCACGTGTAAAATTGTAAAATTGTACTTTCACAAGTTGTTAATTAACTAGATGATAGAGTATTTCTCTTCCGTGAAACTGATATCAAATTTGATCTTCTTCATAAAATTATCTACACTCTAAAGTTTCTTCTTTTCCATTGGACATCCTATATAACTAACTATACGTAGCTACTTCGTACAACCGTAAAAATACGTACACGCTGAAATTTCATTTTTCTTCTGAACATCCTATATGCATATCCGTATACATATCTGGCTATTTCACGCAATTCTAAAAATTCATACTAAATTCATACTTGGTTCGTTTATCTGAACACCCTCTGTTTCACGGAATTTTAACGCTTTCCTTAAAATGTCGCCTTTTCTCTCTAAACACCCTATACAGCCACATGTACGTACCTATCGCGCAGAGAAATTTATATAGTATAATATTTATGTAATTGTATGTGTTCGAATACGATATAAAAATTTCACGTATAACGACAAAAATTCCCGCCAGAGCTTCCTTTTTCCCAACTTCTTCCAATTCCCTATGTAGATACCAGTAAATACTCGCTTCATAGCATTCTAAACATTTACATTTTAAACGTTAATAAAGTTTCGTCCCACAGCACATAACTACTTCAGATAATTGTAAACTTTCCACCGAAGTTCCATCTTCTCTCGGAATATCCTAGACGCAGAGATCCGCGCAGGTCTCTATTTCGTAGCATTCGCCATTCACACCCCCATTCACATCCGCGCGAGTCTCGCCAGAGGAAAATCGTCGCGATAGAATCGCCGGTCCTCCCCGGTTTGCCAACCTTTCCTCCGAATCATCATCGGTCGGCGATTTCTTATCTTCCCTGCACCGTAAGTTCGTGCCCTCAGCGAAATGCACCCGTTGTCCCAGTTCCGGCGAGAATCCGAGCAACCTACAATGCACACGAGAAACACCGAGATGCTGTGATATAAAATCACTTTGAAAGCGCTAGCTGTCCTCGAGGCGCGGGGCACACGACCTCTTTTCCATTAACGTACGGATATCCTCGATCTGATCGTTTAAATCGTCGTTTGGATAGCCGACGACCGCGCTATTTGGCCGCGTCCGTTGCGCCACGTTTTCGAATACATCGACCGACGAACATCGAGGACGAAGGGATGATCGAGGACACCCGAAAGGGTTGAAGCGGACAACGATAACTCGAAATTTGCTGCCGGACTAATGGCGCAAGGGTAATCTGAAAATGAGTGGGGCGTCTCTGTGCGAATCAAAGTTTTTGTAACCGAGAGACCGAAGTGGTTAGAAGGGGTTGGAGAATTTCGAGTATAAAGTAACTCGTTCCTGTAGAAGATTCGAGCGGATATGGAAGTTTGTGTAATTGTTATAGCTTGAGTTTAAGCGTTTGAAACCAGGCCAGTGTTAGATCTACCGAATGAAAACTAGTGAGGAATTTCGTGAAATGTTCAGTGAATTATAGATGCTTGTGTGTTTGCGGGAAATTTAAATATATAGGGACGTGCAGAATGTTCGTAATGCGCAGAGATATCCATAATTAGATGGTGAATATTATGATATTCAGAGATTGAAACAGATCTGTTTAGTCGTTGTTGAATGTTTCATTTCTGTAGTTGGGTTTCTGAAAACATGAATCTGCTTAAACGTTCCGAGTCTAGCGACAAGGATACGTGCTACAATGTATACGAAACGTATTATAATTCCTATCGATATTCTGGATTCTGTTCGATATACTCGTTCGATAACATTTATTCTTCCGAAAATTGACCGATGTTTCAAATTGGATGAAATAAACGTAATACACGGACGAATGATATATTTATATGCCTATCTAATATCGCTGAAGATTTCCGTATGTGAAACATATTTAGATAAAAATCTTACATTATGGAACCTCGAACAGTCTTAGCAATAAAGCTCTTTACCGACGTATCTCGAACAGAATATGCTACCTTTTATCGTAAACAGAAGATCACAAAATTTTTATCGTAATACGTAGTTAAAAATTGATACGATCTCTGTTATATCGTTAAATGATAATATGGACGTGCGAAGAGCACAGGAAAAATGCGATAAGTGTTCGTATCGAAGCACGTTTTGTTTCTCATGTTCAAGGACTCGATAGAAATTACAAAGCAACGAATAGAAGCTTCCAACGTGTCTCGCTGATTAGTCTCACTGACCATCCTCGAATTATCCTCTAACTTGTTTCGTCCCGCAGCGAGCAGATAATCGATTGCAGTGTGACAACGCACCAATGGTTTGCGTCTGGAAAACAAGACGAGAAAAAAAGGGAAATAAGAGAAAAGACGATCGGATGCGATCTCGCGGCAACACGAGGTGAAAACGCGGGGAAAAATAAAACAAGCATGTCGGCAATCTATTTCGAGCATATGGATGCGAACCATGCGGATCTGCAGCAACGTGGAAAATACGATGAAAATTTAATCGAGACTGAGAAACGATATCGATGGAAAACCGCGCGAAACGTGGCTCGCTGCAAATCCGATCCGATTATAGCGCAAAGGTGTCCGTTTTTCGGTTGGCCGTTTGTTATTTCGATCGATCGTTTCTCCGTTCCAGCCGCGAAGCCTAAACGAGAGATCGTTTAACGATTGAATTCGTTCGACGAACGATCGATATGCAACTGATCGACTATTCTCGTGTGACGATATTACGGGAATTCTCAAGAAAATAAAGAGAACCACGGATAATGTGAAATTATAATAGAAAATTAAATAGCTTTTGAGCCTTATTAGAGGCGATTATGAATTTAATATAGTATTTACTATGTACAATATGACGAACAATATGCGGTATCTGTGTAATGACGCAATAATAAATTAATTTCTGCAGGCAACACCAGCTTGTTGACAACTTAATGGAAACTTCACCACCGAATTTCTTCCTCCAAATTGTATTTTTATTAAAAAGATATTTCAAACGTTTGACGTGATAAATGATCGTGTAATGTAGGAGAAACGTGTTGATGAGAATCTTTCGAATTTTTCTAGATATTTGAAAAGCTTGAAATAGCGAAGAACTTGGACGTGGATATAAACGACCGAGCTTGCGAACAGACCCACTTAAAAGTAACGAAACGTTAATCATTCAATGCTAAATGTCAACTGTGATAGATACAGTATCTTTCCTGACGCGTGTTGCTTTGATACGAAACCTTTTCGTCGGTGCAGTTTGTCTGCATTTATAAGGAATTAATAACACACATGATTTTGATTGAATCAGAAGTACGAAGATTTATTCGGTATATAAGAGTACTCGAATTTTCGGGGGTAATTTTGTTGACTATATACATAGGAGTCAAAGTGATCAAATGATTTTTGAAGAGGATAAAAAAAATTGTGTCGTCAAAAATTCCAAGTACGTAGAATTGGTCAAACAGATGGTAAATTTTCAACCTGTTAGCTGAATCGTTTCTCAACCAAAATTTCCTTCTTAGGCAAGAAATGAAAAATTAATAACTGTGATACTTGTACATAATTCGCGTTAGTAAAAAAATCAGTAACAAAATTGCATTTAGTAAAGAAATGCATAAAAAAATATACCAGCGTCACAAATCATAAGATTATAAATAAAAGAGATTCGTGAATAAATCGGTTTTATTATTTGACAATCCCATAATTTAACAATTCGTCGTTCTGTCTAAAAAAAATTGACAGTCAGAAATAACAGATCTTTCCCATTCAACGCGTTAATATCTGACATGGAAACGATAAGTTGACAGCCACGCTACTCTGGCGGCTAAACGAAATGTAGCATCGATTATGAGATTCCTACGAACTGCTTAAAATCATACTATGAAGCAAACAATTGAGCTGTTCCTAAAATTTAACATCAATTTTATGAATGTGCTTCTGATATCTTCACGGAAATACGTACGACGAGAGCAACTTGTACGACTTGACAAACATTAGAAATTCTATTTCTCGTATCACGGGCAAAGTTGGACGGTGATGCTGAAAAATGTAGAGAAATGGTATATTACATTCGTCTGCTACGTAGCAATTGTGAAAAACCCGAGTGTGCAGGGTCCATGCCAACATGGAGAAGCAAAGTAGGAAAATGGAGAACATTCGGAGAAATTAAACGAACATTTTACACCCGTGAACCGAGTTATTTAAATAAATGCAAATGTTCGGTAAAATCCGTTAAACTATTTAAACTAAAAAAAAAAAAAAAAAACGGACACGTGCGCGCGATAAAGGATTTGTTTCGCGTAATTTTGTTGTATGATTTACGACCTGAGATTGTGTGCCCCATTCCTCCAAGTTTCTTTTAAACAAAAGAAAAAAGCATCAAATGAAACAGACGTTTTTCTGTCCTGGACAAGACACCGTAGGGACCATACAAAAGTAAGGGACAAATGGAAAGACACGCGTAAGAAATTAAAAATGCTGCTTGAATGCCAGAAAAACACGGTGAAAAGTTCCCCTCGTTTCTGACTCGGAAAGATATGTTAATTTGCGTACGAGAACGTAACGTAATTTGTCGTTAGAACGTCGTTTACCTTTCGAAGTACCATAAAGAAATAAATAAATAAATCGGAAACAGTTCGTCGAAAGCAATAGAAATTACAGAAATAACACAGATGGAATTATAAACACAGCGGTGTTCTTACGATTCGATCAAAATTTCCCTCAAAAAAAAAAAAAAAAAAAGAAAGAAAAAGGAAAAGAAGTGTTTTAACGTACAACTTCTTCTTTCGTTTCCAGCCAAGGTTCAGAAACGAAGGGTCAGTAGTTTAAACGACATCGTTGAATGTGTAGGGAAGCGCTCGTGACCATGAATCTATCGCTACGAAACGACTAAAATCAAATTACACCGTTCGAAGATGAGGTTGAGAAAGGGGAAAATAGTGAAAGTACGAGAAAGATGATGAAACTGACGACATAGAAACGGCTCGTAAAGCGTTACTCGTGTACATTGTAAATGCACAATATACATACGTATGTTGATATCATAAAAGGCAATTATTCTAATGATCTCGAGATACGTTATCAAAATCACTGTCTATCTGCTGAATAATTTCATACATATGTGTACATATGATCAATTTCAATGCTATCGCATTATCATACTTCTCGAAGATTTACGTCAGATTAGTTAAAAATAAAAATTAGATCAGATTAGATCGGAATTTGATTCGGTTTAGTTTCCTCGGTCAGATTAGGTGTAATTTTTAGCTTTGATCCTGATTAAAATTAAATTTCATTCAGGTTAGGTTAATTAAATTAGATTTCGGTTTACGTTGGATTTGCACAGCAAGTATAAAAGATCGCTTTATAAATTTGTCAAACTAGGAAAGAATACATGCCAAGGTCGTTAGAGTTGACGAAGCGGATTTTATTATCTCGCGTCACTCGTTTATTTACAAATACACGTCACACAGGCTTGAATTCATATGCATACAATAAAATCCGCTGATGATCTCCATACCGAAAAAACAACGGAAAAGGAGTTTCATTAACCGATAACGGTCGACGTGGGATTCAAGCGATCCCACAATGCCTCAGCTTCTCTCACGTTGGTTTTCACTTCGTGAATATTCATTCGAATTAACGTTCGCACAACCTGCAACCATTTTCCTTTGCTATTCGGTAAAAGCCAAAAAAAAAAAAAAAGAAAAGAATAGAAAGCCGTATCGGAACAAAGGCATTCTGGTTTCTCGTTCAAAAACTTTATTCGATAAAACGATGTTTCTGCGAAGCAGAATTCGGCAAAGAATTAAACGATTTGAAGATACCTTATGTTCAAACGAATAATATAAACTTCGAACGTTGTAAAGAATCACAAGGTATTTCGTATAACAGGAATTCACTGATTCTATCCGAGTTTATTCGTTTGGATAAGAAACTTGGACTTCTGCATAACTCTCCTGTTCTTATAAAGGATTTTCTCGCTCTTCTTGGGCCATTGAATTATTGTTATCAGTGAAATTTTGTACTTCACAGGATACATAGCGAATAACGTTGATACTGGCTGAATAAAATTTCAGAAATTACCGTCGTTTGATCATCGTGTTCGACGTAAAATTATAAAATTTCAAAGGCACAGTCTATAAGCTGTAACTCGTAACTTGTTCATTCGTTAATACCAGTTAGTCGATCAATTTTGTGCAAAAGAATCTTTGCGTTGTATTATCCAATCCTAAACTGACTTTAAGGTGTTCAAGTAAATCTTTAGTAAAATCTTCAAAGAGACACGCGAGTTCTTTAATCGAATGATAAAATCATATACGTAATAGGTTTTGAATTATCTTCTCAAAGATAGAAATTTCCATAAACATCCTCAATCTATTGATGACTGTGTAAGCTTACTTTCACATTTTTACTCTCACGTGTACATTATTGGGAGGAATTTAAACAATTTCCATGTCAATGACACATTCGCGGTTCTTTGAATTTGCCCTTCTCAGGGCAAAGCTGGAACTGAGTTTCAGAACCGCAACAACCACAAATGCATCATTTAACCCTTTACAGTCGGTTGTCCTTTCTGAGGGGATATCGTAAATCCAGCAAAGAGATTACTGGCAATTACATAGCACGAAATTACACGAGCTCCGAATTTTTTCAAAATATACGTTTCCTTGAAGTTTCGCCTTCGCGCTGTACGAAAAGAAACAAATAAGGAAATGGAAAATATGCCGAGCGACAAGGGTTAATAATCATCGAGAAAGTTCAACGTCTCGAATCTGCATACCTATAATACGTTTCAAGAAAATAGTCGGAAACATCGTACACGAAGCATCGCAGAACGAGCACCCACGTATTTTCGAGACAACGAAACGGGTTCGTGTAACTAGTTTACGCGGCGTGGTCCCAGTTCGCATAATAAAACTGAGCAACATGCTCGGTAAAACAAGCACCGTAACAAAATTCGTTCTGACAAATGGAATTCCGTTGTACATACATACAATGAAAAATATTCCTTATTAATTCGACCATACTGTCCGTGTTCAGAATTATTCATTAATAAAAGAAACATACGCCCGAAATGCGAAATGGTAGGTAAATCTCGTTCATAATAGATAGCTCAGCTAATTTATACACCTAATGAAAGTAATCAGAGTATTAGCTACTCGAGAGACAACTGCGCTTTAATATCTTTATTGACTTTATATCTTCTGTATCGTGTCACGTAAATTCACCCTGCAGTAAAAATATTACAGTATTAAAAGCGCCGGTGTTTGTTTCGTTCTCCACCTTTACCAGCGGCTTTTAGCGCATTTGATAAATGTTGAAATAATGGAAATGTTTAATGAAAGAAACGTCAAGCTGAAACCGTTTTAAATCTCTATTAAAATTTCCATTACGAATCCCTGTCGAGAAAAAAAAAAGAGAAAACAAAGTTTAACCCTCGTCCATTCCTCGACACGACCAAACAAGGGAGATTTAAGCAAAGACTCGTTTCATCCTCTACATATTACGACATTTCACTTTGAATAATAAGCAGGCGCTTTACGATTATTCCGAAGGGAGACTATCCGCATCCTCCTAGCGAAATCGTTCAACATTAAATCGAGGAATCGATGGGCTAGGAATTCTGAAACCCTCGATGGATTTTCAAGCGTTATTTAAAGAGCATCGCGTTCCCATATCCGTCCCAATTACTTACTAATTGATCCTCGATGAAGACTAATTAATATTACCACGCGGATGAATTAGGCCAGCAACGAAAATCCTGGTACTTCGACCCTTGACCCTTCGTTAAGAACTGTATCCGCGGCAAAAGGCAGTCGCATTAATTTCATTATGAATGGAGGTCAAGGAAGATTTCGTTTCGTCACTAGTCAATGAAAAATGAGAAAAGCAAAGAAAAATGTAAATGGAAAAAGACAAGGGGTGTTCCTCACGAAGAAGAACCGGCGAGCCAGCAACTTATATTGGAATTTAATTCCACAGAAAAGTTAAACGTAGGAACTGGAGAAAGACAAACACGAAGACAGGCTTGTGCAACTGGAAGATATGAGGGAGTTCTCCCCATCTATCTATCTTTCTTTTGCTGTTTCAAACTCTTTCTGCGGTTTCCACTTTCAGGAAAAAGAATCTTCTAATGAACGCGTTTACCATTCACGACCAAATGGTTGTAATCGATCGATCTTCACTGGAATTAATCTAGCGCTATCGAAATCGAGCGCTGTGCACTGTGCACGCTTCGGTGACATTTTGAAATCTTAATGCCACGAACCAAGCCACGATAGCAGAGAAACATTTTTCCATGCTCGTCGTAATATCTGCCGATTACTGCGATATGTACAGCTTAGAAATTTCTACGGTTTGAAAAGGTCAAGATAAATCTTCTTTCTCGTGTTATTTCATTAATCGACTATTTCAGTCTGACGAACTATCTATCTGTCTGTCTATCGCCCTTTGAACAAATACGTTAATAGTAATATTATTACTTGATAGATTATTGCGCGAGAGATTCCAGGTAATGCAAAAAACCGATTCATAGCGATTATTTCGTGTACGTGCCAAGAATCTACTCAAAAATAAAAACTTACACGAAAATATCTTCGTAAGATGTAGAGAGACAAATTTAGAGATGAAGAAACACCGCGTGATATAGCGCAAAAGCTAAATGAAGTTAGAACTTTGTTTATAAACAGTATATCTATTGTAGCGATAGCAACTTAAGGGGGGGGGGGCACTAATGAAAGAGAGAAAAAGATTCCAGTTGGTTGATATTGTAAAGGTACCGGCTAAGGAATCATATTCACTCGGAAGAATCACAATGAAGAAGCGTGAAAGAAGACATGAAAGGTGAGCAAACCGTACGCTAGCTGTTGAGGGGCTGAAAGCTCAATCAAAAAGCTGTGACCCATTTAGAGATTCCCAGCCAACGCTTTTGTACTAGGTTCGTCATCATTTCTCTGCATCTAACGGACTTTAGCTAACGCCTTCTTCGCAGAACAAAGTCAACCCTGCACGCGAGAAGTCATCACCGAAAATGTTCCCCTATCGACTTGTAAATGGAAGAGCTGCGTCAACCGATGTATGAATAAAATGAAAATGTCAGAATGTAAAATGGCTCGTAAAAATATGTTGAAAACGCGAAGCTTCGCATTAGAATTAGATATAATTTGCAACTTATCGACTTGCCAATGTTACTATTATATCGTCGGTGTTTATACATTTGTGAGGAATTAAAAAATGCACATAATACGTAAAGATGTATAAAATACCGAATGTATCGTTACTATATGATAATAACACATGTATATAAAATTACTAGTGAAAATAAGGTGGAAACGTGGAATAAAATTTTTCTGCCAGCTAAACGAAGCTTCGTTTGCTACATTGAATTTTTAAAAATTAATGAGATACGTACGTTTAATTAATCTCTTTAATTTGACAAATTTTGATGGATTATTATATTGTAATACCAGTGGAATAAGTTTTAATAACGATCGCGTGCATTTATTAACAAATTTTGAAGCTACTATCGTTCATATTAAATATACATTTTTAATCATAATTTTAATCTTTAGTCGATATTCTACGATATCAAAATGAGTAATTCACAGGTATCCGAAATAAAAATATTACATTTGTGGACCACTGGTTTTTATTACATCGTGTTATTATGTTATATCCCGTGACCCATAAATGAAAAGTTAATTGTACGTGAATATTCAACAAATTTTCAAACACCCTCCTAAAATCAAAATATCTTGCATATAAATAATTTTAATTTGCATATCTAATTTCTTCTGGCACGAGGTGAAACCTCAACTCGCTTCTATCACTCATTCCATTTCTATTCACTCTTGATGACAGTAGTCTGCGATATTCCAGCCTCTACGATCAAATCTTTTCAATATCAATGTTATATGCAAAAATTTTGCTTTAATAGAAGCAAAAATGTGGAAAAGCCTAATTGTATCGGTCATTCCATTAAACAATGAACATTTGCAACGATGAAACTTCGACGCGGAGATATTCTGTCTGCGATAAAATAATATTGAAAAATACGTACACTTCGATCAAGGTGTTCTGATATCACTGCCAATTTTAATCTTTCTCAATAACCGAAATTTATTGCAGATCAACTGTGACCTGGCTTGTAAAAATCTCATTTAAATCCGATTCAAAAAATATAACATGAAGCTAATTCAAACCTTTCTTTTTTTATATGTGTAGAAAAAGCGAAATGCTTCACTTGTCGATCTACGTCGACAGATAATGTGAAAGTGTGTTCTCATTTCGTAATACGTACTCTCCTCCTCGGTATTACGCGTGTTATAACGAAACTACCATCACCTTCATCAAGATCTAACCTAAATCTCCTCCTTTTATTTTTCTTTGAAGCAAGGGAAGTTTCTTGCGAACATCGTTCAATCTAAATCTTTCGATAGTATGAAACTTCCATTCAACATCACTCGTCAAAACTTCTTTTTTGTAGATTACTGAAAAATGTAACGCGTCACTCCCTAATTCTTGATCAAAGACAATTCGCCGTTAAAACAAATAATTAACAAACAATGAGTATGTACGTAAGCGTCACGTCTCGCTCTCTCGCTACATGAATAAACGATGACGAAGAAAATGAACAAACAGCTAATTATACCTATCTGTACCTGTGTCAGACAAATTAAGTTTCTCGACTTTTCCCCGTTTTATTCTTATGTCTCCATATTTCATTGTAGTCTGTTGAAAATTTATGAATCTTTCTCGCGTACTTCTCGATCTAACGTTATATTTATCAAATCTTGTAGTTTCTAGGATTAATCCTGCTAGCATTGGCTTCAGAACAATTCATGTCCATTTCGAAATCCTCACACAAACCTAAACGAAAGCAACGCAACTGTGAGAAACACGCAAAATCAAAAACACTTTACATCGAAGATTCTTGTTGATCGAGGAAATTCTAGACCTCGTTGTCGTTAATTTGTTTATTCCGCTCGGTAACACTTCGCGTGATCACTCGCGTCGGGCTGCGTGGATTACGTATAGTAGAACTGTTCGTTTCGAAGCGTATCGAACGAAGATTAAGTGGGTGTACACGCTTATTTCCGACAACGGAATTTATGGACTCGGTGGAATCGAATTACACAAGTAGTTAAAAACGAATTTTCCACAGAGGCTTGCCAATTTTATACGACGTGCAATTTTAAACCTAATATTTATTATTAGGTTAATCGTGCGTTAATGCGATGCTGGCGAATATTCGTAACAGGGTTACCTTCTTAATTACGTATTTTTACAACAACTTCATCAAATTGTATGTAAGGCTGCGAGACGTGTGATAATATTACAATGAAGAGAAAGAAGAAAATAAAGCACGAAAGAAATCTTTAATCAAATGCTTTATAAATTTCTACGAGTTATAATTATAATTATATTCGTCAATTATATGTATATATATACAGGGCGGTTGGTAACTGGTGGTACAAGCGGAAAGGGGATGATTCTACGCGAAAAAAGAAGTCGAAAATATAGAATAAAAAGTTTTCGTTTGAGGCTTTGCTTTCGAGAAAATCGACTTTGAATTTTCGTTCGGTACGCGTGCACTTTATCGCGTCTCGTTATAACGGATCTCACTGTAGATCGTTGTCTCGATGGAAAAGTTAAAAAAATTAAAAAAAAATTTTTATTCTATATTTTCGACTTTTTTCGCGCAGAATCACCTTCTTTCCGCTTGTACCACCAGTTACCAACCACCCTGTATATAATAATTAAATATATATATAATTGTATATATATATGTATACAATTTAGAAATGAATCATGAATCGGAAAAACGAATGTTGCAGGCTACTAAAAATATAAATTTATCTATTATATAATTTGTTATCTCACGCGATTAACGATATTCGACGCTCAGGTTTATATGGATAAGGAAAAGATACTGAATAGTGTGATAAATATGTAGTTAGTAGTAAATTGATAATAAATGTTTACTTAATATGTATTAATAATTATTTATCAGATTCCTTCGGGTGATTTTGACATAAAAGTCTTTTCGTACTTAACAATCTATAGACAATTTCAGTGGTTTTGCTTCAAGTTAAACAAACCACTTTTTTTGAAAAATATTTTCTCAATAATGTCGAATGATCTCTAGAAAAAAATTACTTCTACTTTAAACGATGTTTAGTTATCTGATATTCTCTTACTCTGACATCTGTATTTAGAAGTTCTTCGATAATTTGCAACTTAAATAGGTATGATTTTAATGAAAATAAATCTTTCGAAGTATATACATATTCAATACGACGTTTGTACGACTTTCTACTATAATTAGCATCTAAAAAGATCGCATATGTGGAAAGGAAATGTTAGACCAGCTCTGCATTATAGCTGTACCTACTTCAGTTTCAAGCAACGCAAACTATGACCCTTCGTGTAACGCAATCCTATTCAAGTGAAGTATCGTTTTAGCTATGAATTATATAAATCAACAATGAAACACTTTTCAAGTATAAATTATGATGATGAAACAAGTTGTGTGCCACTAGTTAGTGTCATATTATACATTGGAAGTATTCTTATGAATTATATAACAATAATTTCAATACATGTAACACAAAACGCATACTTCGAATTTTAGAACGTGCTTCTTTAAAAAATATGTATTTCAAAGAAGATTTCGCAAACGTTCCACAGATAATTAATTTTAATTCGCTATATTTGAACAGCTAGAAATTTGTAAAAATTTCGAACGAAACATGTGCCATTTATAATTACAATCAGGTTGACATTTTACAAAACAAAATGAACGTTCTATGTTAAACGTTTAGTTCACAGATCTGCACTGCTTAACTCTGGATAAATGCAGTATTTATTAAACAACCACTTTGTAGCAAACTGATATAAACTTTGACACTTATAACATTGACTGTGTTCCACCTAATGTCAGTAAGTACATCACTGAAGAATAAAAAATACCATACGTAACTCTATTGCGTTTTTGCATTCGATCAAGATATAAAACGTTTATAATTAAACCGTCAATATTTGCCTGTACCTGTTCAGGAAAATTTAAGCGTGCAAAAACGTATATAATATACGTAATATGTAAAACATATTGTGTGCGTTTATAAGAATATAAATTTTACGTAAACATTCTCAGTCTGTACCTAACAATTCGAAGATGCAAAAAGCCAGTTATTATGGTAATTAGATAGTTATTACTGTAATAGCAAGTTATACTAACCAGTTATTAGTTACCACAATCTTTGCATAGTTGGACACCGCACCACTGCCAAGAGGTATGTACATTGAGCGTATCTTAAATAGAAGTAGTAGCGCGACTACGAGCGACTTGTTTTCAGGGAAGAAAAACAAGGGACTCTGGCCTAATTTCACCGTGTAAAAGTTTCGGCAATCGAAACGAGCTGACCTTCGAATTATCATAGCTTTTACATAATTCCATTTCTTATAAATTACAGTATGTTAAATCCAAGCGTTACATCATAACGACTCTCGGACCAAGGAAAATAAGTCAAACTTAAAACGCTGTTTCGTCGACACACGATCTACCGCATCGTCACAACGAGAAACCGTATTTTCGAGCAGCTTGTTACAAATTCGAACGCGTTAAATTTCGTCGTTACGTCACACAATATTGCAAGCGAGAAAGATAAAGCAACTCGGCAGCGGTGTTTCATTGATCAGAACTGCTATTGGGTCTTCAGAATTGTACCTTTGAAAGGTCGATTTATAGCTGAAGCATAGGTTCTAAATTTGAAACAATATGTGATAACGTGAAATACTGATCCGTTCGATAAATTGGAAAGTAGAGTAAAATGATAAGATTTCGAAAGCAATGTTTTTCCGAAATATACGAGGGAATCTTTTTAACGTCGGATTATTTATGTGTGAAGGCGTTAAATTCTAACTAAAATTCTCGAGCCCGTATAAACATATTATGTTTGTACTATGTTTGTCTATAAAGAACTATATTTCAAATCGAGCCAAATACTTGCCACAAAATCTAGTTGTCGATGCGACGTTTAGTTTTGGCTTCTAAGAAACTCAAACGTGTCTCGCGTGTTTCATCGATTTCGATATATTTTATGGTCGAGCTGTGGCTAAATATTGTGTCATCGGAATTCTAATTATAAATTCGAATACATTAAGTCTCGATGTCATATCATAGATAAGATCATTGTATTAAGCGTTGTAGCGTATGAAATGTGTCTATTTGAACGCTTCAGCGTCGTTCGCCTGAAGCGCGGTTTATATTAGATTGACTGTTAATCTATGCTCATCTTTTGTTTAAAATAGTGTTGGAAGTTCTCCAATATCCTCTTTGCAACGATATAGTAAATACCTACGCATAAGATTCGAGTCACTTTCCCTTATGAATTTAAATTTCATCTTTCTACGGATTAAACTGTACAATATCAATATCGTTCGTGGAAAGGCTAATTAACGAATTATTCGCTGATAATATTATTATAAATTTCCTTCTAAGGATAGTAGTCTTAAAGAGAAAGATCGAGATAAATCTGCGAAGATTCTCTAGTATCCTTTTGAATCAAGTTGATTTTGTGGCGTGGGAAGACTATTGTCTTCGACAAACAATCGGTTTTCCTGTGAATTAAAATAAATGAAAATACTCGCATCAATACGTAAGAAGTGCAAAGTGCTTTCGAATAGGTTGAAAGAAATTTTAAGATTCAAAAGTTCCTGAACTCTACGACAGAGATATTTAGAAGTAGATATCAGTTACGTAATTCTTGCTTCTAAGCACTTTCCAAGCACAGAATTAATTTTCACACCTTGGAAGGCGAAACTACGGTCGAAACTTTTGCGTCAAATCTTCACAAAGCTTCATGATATTCAAATGAAATTGTTAACAGCATGCTTCGCAAATTGACTCTTGAAAATTTATGCAAATTTATTCTAATTTAGTCGCAATGTACCTGCCTGTCGCTAATGTCAGTGTAAATTCGAAAGTTTTAAGTAAGACATTCCCTTTACAGTCTTAAATAAATCAATGATGTAGTCGCATGTAGGATTATTCTCAGTGTTGTCTTTCGCCTTCAAATTCATAATGCGAAATTGTCTCCGAGTGAAACAGCGTTCCATTAGTTCTTTTCATTCTCAAAAAAATGTCATTAATAATGTCACGTGGAAAAATCACATCTGGGGAATTGTAATATTCAACTATTTCTTGACTTAAGTAATGGAAAATTGTTGTTCATACAAGATAATTATACAAATTAACATACGATGCTAACGTAACAACGATATTGACATACATATGATATTTAATTTTACACATTACATATGCAGTTTCATTTGACCTTCTATAACTGCAATTTTGATTGCCTTTATTACAGCAAAATAAAATTATAATTATTTAGAGCATTTTACTTTCATCGAAAATCCGAAATCCAATAATTTTTATAAAACGATCGTTCTATGAAATTGTATATTTCATTTGATACTTATATATGTGTGTGTGTGTGTTTTCAAGAATTCTATAAAACCTAAATATAATAGCATAAAGAACGTTAAAGAAAAGTGAATAATATTTATAAGCTGTGACTTTGGATATCAAGATAATGAAAACAGTGATAATGAATAGCCATAGATAAACGTAATAAAATATTCACGTCACAAAACGTTATAAAGTGTTAATAATTTAAAAGAGAAAAACACTCACTTGAAGCTCAACCCATAGACCTTTGGAGTTTCCGGCGAGCCCGAATTACATTTCAGGCAACCGAGCCAAGGCATACAATCGATGAACATTTTTCCGTGAAAAATGGAAATGAGCCACTGCTAGATCACACAATAGGCAACTACTACAGATGCACTCATGCACTTTCCTTTTCGATCTCCTTCAGTGGCGCTGCTTCACTGACTGTTGTATCGGCGTTATTCGCGTTCTTACTCAGGTATTATGTCACCGCGACGCCATAAAATGCACAGTTTTAAATTTGTACATACGAATCACCGTTAAACGAGTCACTTTCGATGATCCAGCAGAATTACAAATCCTGTTATAAGTTTTCAACTTTGAATGTCCGATATAACGTGAAATATACAAAGTACAGTAGCTATAAAAAGTACTAGCACACTGTCGTATTTACTCTGATGTTTACATATTAATTAATTAGCTCCGAATATATGGAGGCTACAGAGAAAGAACACGATAAGTCGCATTTCCTATTTTTTACATAGAAACAGTTTGAAAATTCAGTATATCGTCGATTAATAATAAAAATGTTACCAAAATTGTCTTTCTATGTACAGAATTTCGTCAACTTATCAAGTATTTTTAAGAGATTTGCATATGTGTATCAAAAGTTGATAGTATAAAAATGAAATGTATTACAAAACTTAAGAGAAAAATGCTTCATCGAAAAATAAGGATGTAAAAATGCTTCGTTGAAAAATAACGACGTGTGTAAATACTGTCGTAATATGTATTGTCGGAAATTAACGTTAACTGATCACGATAAAAATATAGAAAATTTATGAGTAGCATAAGAATATAATAAAGAAACTTTGCAAATACTACTTGTTGTTCGATAGGTATACTTAATTAACGTATCAGTATGATATTTATAATCTGCTTATTAAAAGTGTAAAACAAAGTTGGTCATTATGTAATTGACTAGACCAGCCCGATAAAATCGAGCCTGATAAAAACGAACGATAATTGAATGTCGTTATCTAATTGAAACGTGACGTTCTTTCATTGATGAAGTATGAATTGCTAAACTTTGTATTGCAAAGAAAACACTCTTCGCTCTTGACCTGTACCTCATATGTAGGTAATTCAGATCGACTACTCGAAGTCCTTTCAAAAATATATTTATCACTTTACTCATTTTAGTTTCTTTTTAGTTTCATTCTAGTTCAGTTTATAATATTGTCTAATTGTAACATAGATACGGTATCTTCGGTAGGTATTATCTATCCTGCTTAATTGAAATATCTTATCTAGCATTTTCCATTTTTAATGTTAGATTTAAAAGTTATAACAAAAATATAAAATAATTATTAACACAAGAAGTTTACAGGGCAAGAGTTAAGATATGTTAAGAATTCCTATGAAAACTTTGCAATATATACAAAGATCATTAATCGACACTATAAGACAAATTAATTTTAGAATTTGTTGTATGAGAGATCAGTTTCTTGTTTCTTCGTCTTTCTTTTCTGCCACTTACGTACGTCAGTTATCTTTCAACGATTTCATGGGAAAAAGCTACGAAAACATTGTGCATACGATTAGTATATCGAATTGCAATTAGAGCATACCTTTGCGTCATGATATTTAAATGCATACAGAGAATTCAATCACCAACTTCGCCTGTTATTGACGAGCATAGACTTGTATGTAGATGTAAAAAAAAATGCGTGGAATATAGATCGCCGTTTATAATGTTCTTTCAAAACTGAAATTACAAACCGGTTTGAGCACCAAAAAAAGAAAAAGGAAATCGGATGAAGAAAAGATCGAGAGCTGTGACAAATACAAATTGAAGGCAATATTCATAAACTCTTATTCGTTGCGGCTAAATTAACATATTGCGCAATGTTATACGTAAAATTATGCAATAGGGAACGTGTAATAGCACGTTACAATATTCAACGATATTATAGTTAATATCAGCCTTCCATTAGCAAATCGATAATTTCATATCCTACATCGTTCGATTATCATTAAAATCGAGATCTAAAAATCTTTCGGATGGGAATTACTCGATTAGTCTAATCCTTTTCGACTAGTCTAGCTAAACTCTGGACATTTTAGCACGTTTTAAGGAATTGGATAAAACATCCTTGTTCTTTGAAGAAAAAAGGTAAACTCATGTAATATATACATATATTTCAACATTTATGCAATATATACATATATATACACACGTGTAACCTGCTCTACTTCGGAATGATTATAGAACGAGGATAGTAAACACACAACGTGTAGACGTTGTATGCACCGCAAAAACGGAGAGTCAAATGCTAATAAGTTCAAAATTAGAAACATTGAATTGAAATATGTCTGGAAAATGACACAGGATCTTTGTTCACATGTAGTCTCGTGTATCCTTTTTGTTAATGAACAGAAGCTATGTATGCTACTAAAGTCAAATCGAATTCAAATATATTTAGAAAATGATCTTTTATTTTTATGTATCCTTATACGTAACTTTTGATAACAAACAGGATGTATATGTATGAACGATGAATATGATTAAGCGAAAATGAAAGTTTAAGCAGATCTTGAAAATTTTAATATCGAAGCATATTTTTACGTGTGACTATAAAATTAATTTATTCGAAAAATTAGGAAATATTGCGAAGGTTTTTTACTGAGAGCGGCTATTAATCAAGCGACAATTATTCGTATGAATTTATAATTTCACTAACTGCTATTCGCGATTGCGATCGCGTAGAACCGGAGGAAACTGATGTTTTTCTTATTTATTTTTTGATATTATAATTTCTTCGCATAAACTACGCTTTTAGTTTAATCAACGTTAAATCATTTGTACCGCGAATATCCCCATTCCTTTTAATTTCACTTAAAGTTTTAATTTTGTCAGTGAATTTTACCTCGAATACCCGGTACAATTCCATTCAGGGAACGCGTGTTTGACAAGTATCATGAAAATTTTAGTCCATGGAACAAGAAATTTTTCACGATCCACTACGTTTTACTAAACCGGAGGAAATTCGATAGAACGCAGAATACAACGCAGCGTACGTCATACTTTGTAGAGAAAAACAAATCTCTTAGGAAGCCTGGTAACATTCTAAAGCAGTGTTTCCCAATATTTCTCGAGTCACGAACCCCTTTTATAATAATCAAATAACTCTGCTCCCTTTCAATATATAAAATATACACCGTGATAGATCTTAACTCTCCTGTTCTCACTTGTTCTCCGCGACTGTATCTGCAACTATATCTGCTCTTCAAGTTTTGAAAGTTGGTTGGTAGGAGGCGACACATTTTATATATTTTGTTTTTTTAAATAATATTCAAATTTCATTTTGCAAAAATATTCTAGATAGCGGAATATTAACACGAATCACTGTACATCTAATACTAGAATCAGATATAATACAACTTAAACGCTATCTATATTCCGATAATACCTAGCGAAATATATTCTTTATTTTGGATTATGTAGATCCGAACAAGGTTAATTCGTTTCATTTCATTCGTTAAAAATCAACATTAAAACCACTGTACTCGAATATTGCAACGTAGCCACATTAAAATAAATAAATATCGAGAAGTGCAATGTCTATTTATAAACTACATTTCAACTACAAGAATAATTACTAAATTTGATGTAAAAACAGTTCTCAAATAAGGAGTCACGATCCACAGGTTGGAAATCGACATTCTAAAGCGTGCGACTAATAGGTTAACCGATACTAATCATGGTAACACGAGGTATCGATATTCAATCGAGTTCCAACTTAAAGTCGAACGCGACGAAGTCGATCAGGCATTACGGAATAATATCGATATTTTTCTATGTAAGTACCTTCGGGATCTGAAAAATCTTGGTCTATAATAAATACGTTTCAACGACTGGCGTCCAATTGCGACATTGAGATATTTCTTCTTTGCAAACGGATTCTGGTAACTCAAAGAACCTGCACGTTTCGCGAATTCGACTCGTTTTTCTCACTCTCGAACCAATATCGATGGTACACCGTTTAGAAGGCGGCCTATTCACTCATAAAATCACAAATTCGATGATCGATCGATTATAAAAATGAATCGCATGGTCCACGAATCGATACCACGACGCGTACTGCGCTTCGAGCCTTCAGGAGGAACGCTATAATAAACGTGTCTTCGTCTTTCTTTCACGTCTGTTGTCTCTCACCGGTTCTCCCTCTCCTTCGAAGCAACACTATATAAACAAGAGAGACCGGTACGGAATCGAGCGATTCGTCGATCACGCAATCTCCTTTTGACCGTCCTACGTGAAACAACCCACCTAACGTCTGGCTCTGTTGTCGCGAAGGGCACAGGCGAAACTGGTTTCAAAATATACAAAGCGTGTGTCGTGTTGCAACAATTACGTCGATACTTCGGGAACGTTCGTATTCTGTACACTTTACGATGTGATCGTAATCCATATTTCAAAAATTTATCGTAAGAAATATATGAATGTATTAGCTAGGTATAATGCGTAGTTACATTTTTTACGCCTTCGTAACGTAACGCTTTAGAAACGTTCCCGCGACATTTTTTTTAACGAGGCTCTCTCGAACAATCAAACTAAACGTTATTAATGAAACTGTATGATGACACGAGTATCGATAACCGTGGCGATTTTGATGATAAATACAGTGAAATTTTGGAAACAAATTTGACAGACTACGAGTCATCTGATCGTGTTGCATGTAGCTTCTCGATTCACTAATATCGTTAAATTATTTTATTTTAAATATGCATTGGTAAATTATTGTGCAAAGGAACTCACGTGTCGTACGTAATTCATTGTGTATATTGACTTAGATGTATAGTTATTTTTTCATCTTCAACGACAAGGACAAAGTTATTAAGACGAAGGAAACACGATTCTCTGTTATTTTCCAATCGTATTTATTTGAAATATATTTATGAACATGAAACGAAACAGAAAATTGAAAAATACATATTTTGAAATTTCTGAGAAAAATAATGCACAATGACGAAATTATTTGATTTCTTATAGAAGCTTTCTTTCGACATACTATATGTGTATATTATATGTAAGATTTTGTACGGCAAAGAAGAAAAGATAAGAAGGAGAAAATTGTTCAGAATTCAAGAAACTTACTGATCTATCAATTTGACATAAACGTAATTTTGATTGAACAATAACGTTTTAAATAAAAGTTTCGTCTTCAGAAAACAAGCTATTGAATCAATCATGAATTAATCGCTAGTTTCATGTATCAGAATTAGTCATCGATCAGAAACCAGACTAAGCAAATACACGTAATCAAACACAAACGCGTTAGGATTTGATTTAGGATCTCTCCATGCAGCAGTAAATCTATATTCTCGATTTTGTAAACATCTCTGGCAGAAATACTCGATATGAGTTTCTCAAGAGTCCACGAAGGGTACAACAAAGCCCGTAGATCACGTTACTAACGATCACGCTCAAATTACTTGATTTGATATGAATACACATGGACAACTTGCCCTAAAACATTTTCGAACTTTGAAACGAAACAATATTATGATATTGAACTTTTAGTACGAACTACAAACAGAACCAAAATAATGCATAATTTCTACGTGTACCTAAACGTGGACTTTACTGTTATCGTTTCGTAGATTTTTATTCAGAGCTTGCAATCAGCAGATTGCAATAGTAAGAGTAAATTGATTTAGAAAGAACTTGTTTAATTCTTTACGTACTAAACGCGTTTCATAAATCTTTTTCACTGCATTCATTAATAAAAGATTAATGTGATGTACTAAACCATTTTATTACACGTATTGCATATTGTTTATTATTTACCTTGTATGTTATTTGCCCCATTCACTTTCTTGCAATTACATCTAGTTTATTATTAAAAATAATTCCTATCTAGTATCCAAGTCGAATGGAATATCTCTATAAATTATTTTAATATTCTCAGATCTAGTTCTACTGTACTCTAGATACAATACGCATTCCCACTTAATACGATAATACGACGAAATTACGATAGCATAATACAATAAAAAACAGGTGCGTCAATTCCTCTAACAGTGACGTATATGTATGATGAAATCTAATCCAACTCACAATTCGACATAATCATCGTGTCGGCCTTCGAATAATTAAACGGAATTACCGACATATTTCTTCAATGTATTTATGCCGGTTACATTTACCAGCTTCATGCATAATATTAATAACCAAAGGGCGTCAAAATCACTTTCATAAAAAAATTTCCAAACATAGGAGGACTAGAACCAATGACGAGATACATTAATCATTTTTAAGTACCTGTTCCTTCTCATCAGCTTCTAAAATGACTGTTTCACGGTTCTAGTGGTATGTCCAATTCTAAATACAAAACAGTATCTTTTAAACACGGTCGTAGATCAAAGCAGTAGTCACATTAATTCAAATATTGTCCAAAACTTTTACATAATTATGCTAAAATGTTTTACAAACACACATGGTCGAACAAAATTTATTTCCAGTAATAAGCCTATTTCCTATTTTCTATTGAAAAAGATATATCTAACGGATTGATTATCAAGAGAAAATGTTTATAGTTACAGCTTTAAAAAGGAAATGATAGTTCTTCAGTGCCATATACGTATACAATGACCTTGCAAATTGAGAAATCAAAGAAGAAGTATTTATCTATGCGCGTTCTTCAAAGCTATTCCAGGTAAAATATCCTGGATCTATTAGGAACTTGAAATTCTAAGAAAGAGATATTTTAAATAAAATATTTCGAAAGAGTACTTATATTGTATAATTCATTTTTTACCTAAAAATGTGATTTGACATAAGACACTGTATTTAAATCATTTTTAATTCATGTATATAGCAATGCCCCAGAGAATAAACGTCAAAAGTACGTATAACTCGAAAAGGTGATTAATAAACGCGGTATTGAAGCGTTTTTAACTATAATACATGTATTATTAACTACACAAGGTCAGCGTATAGTCAAATGAGATAGCCAACGTAAACCATTTGAACTCTACACCTTGGTAATATCCAGCAAATACGCCACAGATAGTATTATTAATAATATGTATCAAACATTTTACTAATATTATTACTGTTATTATTTTGTCATTATATTCTTGCATGAAAACAAACGAGATACACAAATTGTTTAATAACATATTACGTGCGTGTGTTATACAAGACATTTTGTAATTTCATTAGCATCGTACGTAATACGTGATAATAATTACGAATTATTTATTGCAAACATACATTTTACGAGAGTCATTGAGATATTAATTTGACCGAGAAATCGATATGGAAAATTAAGATTCAAAAAGAATTTATTTCCACAGAATTAAACTGTTTCCCATTTATAACTTCACGAGTCCTTCCTTGAAGAATTGATCGTGTTAGGAGCATCGTGTATTCGTATTTGTTCGAACAATTATTTATTCGATAGAAATTTATAATAAAGAAGTTGCGGAGTAACTCAATTATTTTAAACAATCAATTATTCGCTATATTAATAACCCACAATACTTAGTGACAGCTTCTTTAGCTCTGCTTATATAATATATTTTAGCACCACTATTTATGGCGTATATTAATATGTTACCAAATGTATATTTACAATAAATGTCTTTCAACTCCAATATAAATTGTCAGATTGGTTTCCTCGGAATAAAACATATAAAATATTTCATTATATACCTCCGTAATACTTAATAGGTAAAAGGATCTTCTATCGAGATTCTACTTTTCGAATTACGTTTTTAATAGGTAATACGAATTTAGGTAAAAATCCGCAGTCCAATAACCACGACAGTCGTATTTCATTAGAGCGACAATATTTCAAAGAACTTCGCGTAACATACGCAATATATTCATAAAAATTTTCCACGATAAACATTCGGATACCTTCGTGACTCACTGAAGCACAGACAGTATAAGAGGATTGTAGGTTTATCGGTTGTATAATTATCGTGTACGTTCTCGTACGAACTGTTCCCAAAGAGTCGAATTCAACAGGGACAGAGGAATACGAGTAAACCTTTCACATGAAGATACGAAAGGACAAAAAATTGATAGCAAACAACGAGTTTTTAATGTACGAATAAAAAATGTGGGACGATCAAAGGGCATAGGTAAACGCAAAGCGGATCGCCCTATACTGGAGAACAATAAATTTTCACAGACTCTCAACCTTTCTACCAGCCCCGAGCTATATACCAGGAATTTTTGCATTTTACTGTGTCAGCTCGATTTGACGCGTTCAAGGACTTGCTGATATCACCGCGAATGCAGGCAAATGGCAGAACACATATCGCCAATTGAGAAGCGGAATTGTCGTCATAAATGTGAAATAAAAATACCTCAAAGGTATTTTGATGCCGATCAACCGAATCATCTCTTTAATGAATTTGACGAGTTCTGCAGAATTCAGTTGTTTACAGGAATAATTATTTATTAGGAGTGAAAGTACCTGTTGAAATTTATTCGTAGAAAAAGAAAGACATAGCTTTCGTATATAAAAGTGAAGAATTTTACTACCACGAATATTAAATGACTATGAACATTGATAGAATTTATAGCACAATTCACAGAATTATTTGATTGATTTAATTGGTTTATTGAAATTATTTTAGTTCCCTCCTCCTGGACTCCCGGTTTGGGAAAAGTTAATTATTTTTTAGATAAATGCTATGATAATGAGCTTAATTCCCGTTTTCGTGTTTGGGACCTGATATTTAAATTTACAAGAATAATTATTCTTCAATAATTTACGTGAAAGGATTTCGAACACAGCAAGCGAAAAAGGTTCTATAAACAGATCAATGGAATTAATATTGCAACAGATAGGTCAAGATAAAAACATGTTTCACGTTTCCTGCGTACAACTGGATATGCAAATGCGATATTACCTTAGTGAAGGACTCAACGATTTGAAAAGTTCCCAGTGTATGTCAAATTGTCTCTCGAACCTTTCTATACGTTTTGCTTTGATGTGTATGCAAATGAAATCTAACTTGAAATCTGTTTCGAGATTATCTTACAATTCATTTCTTGTTTACTTTAGACTTTCTTCAAACCAAACTGTATTGTTTAAATTTGATAAAAAAATCAATTTTCAATCTTCATACATTCTGTAAGAGAAAGTGAAACGAACGTTCAAACACAATATTGGAAATGTTTAATTATTATACATTGTAAGATATATGGACTATTTACAAACATTTGACATTATAGTCACTCTTTATATACGGCAGCGTGAATGTGAAGAATATTTGCTATAAAAGCATAAATATTTCCAAAGTCGTTATTTTGTATATCCATTAAATAATTTGTAAGAACAAACGAAACTCATCTTCTTTTAAGTCATCTCGTCTTTTTCATCGTACAATTTTTCTTTTTTCCGTATCATAAATTTTGTCCAGTATCTTAAAGCTATCTTAAAGTTAATCAATGGACTATTTAATTACCTCGTCTTAATCAACAGATTTTACAGAATATTTTCTACACAAAAGGCATTCTTCCTCAAAACGAAGAAACTAAGTTTCCTTTGAAAGTCGAAAACTTGGAAAATTTTCGAGAAACGTTCGTACCAACCACTTTTGTTTTGAAACGGTCCCTTTGGCTGACGCGTAACGAGCGAAAAAGCGAACTTCACCGGTATATTGCCTAAGGAAATTCGTATTCAAGTTCGTCTAAACGCTTTTGAAGGAGTCACGTTTTAATTCCATTGGGAAGATGAAGAGGTTCGTTAAGAAAATGTAACAGGATAAATGGAAGGATCCGAAGAAAAGCCGGTAAATGAAAGGAACAGCGAGAGAGCAACCCGAAGCTCGGCCGAGTATACTTTGCAATGGAATCGATTAAACATTGATTATTGAGAATCGGGTCTGTAAACATATACAATGAACTATAAAAAAAGAATAAAGAAAAAGAATAAAAAATGATTTAGCCGCGGAAGATAATATGTCGCTGAAACTCCGCCCCTCGATTCGATTCAGACACTGGCCAGGTGAAACTTAATTACCGCCATCGGATAATCGCTTCTAAGAACACACCTCGTCCAAGAGGTTGTCTGCTGGAAACATCGATCTTTCGAACGATTTTTTTAAAACACGAGCAAACAAAAAGAAAAGGAAAGCGTAATAAAAGATGCGATTTATCAAGAATACGGAGGTAAACAAGAGAAAACTTATTACGCTACTTGGCGCGCATTATGGCTAATCTTATTTTCGAGCATTATCCGATAAATCTGACGAATATTCTTTAACGACTTTCTATAAAAGTTCGGAAGATTTAAAAGATTTGAAGGTTCGCCAGGTAAAGGACTAACAACTCTCTGGTCGCGAAGGAAAGGTATTCTCGTGCAGCTAATCTCAAGCGTAGAATTTTCTGGAGAAAGGCAACGCGCGATCGTTCGCAATTCGAGAAACGTATATTCTCACCCTTCCTTATCTTCCTCTTGATCCACCTCGTCCTTGTTCTCCTCGTCCACCATATTGGAGTGATAATTTCTCCTTTGACGATCGCAATGGCAGGCTTACTCGTGTGAGAACATAATACGGTAACAGGTGAACGACAATCCGTTCGTCCGCGATGGCTTGAACTGACTGTGAACCACAATGATGGGACGACCGAAGAAAAATATATCCGCGAGCGTGTGTGCTCTCGCCAACCCGGACACACCATCAAATTTTGTTCAACTGACTCTCTCGAAGTAGCCCAAGGCATCGTTAACTGTTACGGCTTCTGAAATCCCGCAAGCACCCAATTCTATTTTGTATAATACCATAATGCCATTAAGGGTATTCTAGATCGTCGTATTTTCCATCTGCGGTATGTTAGAAACGAAATCGTGCGACGAAACGACGAAACGACGAAACGACGAAACACGACGTATAATCGTCGAAGAAAAGCACGGAAACCAAGAGTAACCGAGAGTAATCGTCCGTCGTTTGTAACTTCCGGTAGAACATACAAGTCGTGTTGAAAACATGCGCTCATAAATATGATCCTATAAATGTTAGAAAAATATTACAATTGGTAATATTGTATATGATTACGAGACGGCTGATATTTGGGAAATCTAAATATGTAAAAACTTAGAGAATGCACGTGAAAAATATGTAAAATATATAAAATATATAAACTAGAGTACATATTCGTTATGGTATTTAAAGGACAAAATAAATCTTTATTTGGATTCTATTTGCAAAAACTGTTTATTATATTTGTCACTTAATTAATATTAGTAGGTATATTTCTTTTTCAATTAATCTTATTCGACGATCGATATTCCTTAATTGCTATTAACATTAAACCTTACAACCTTATTATCATTCAATATTAGGTGAAAAGTAAAGAAATTATTATAACTCTCTGTACTATTACAGGATGATAATATTAAAATAAGATACAAACAGGATAAAACTTCAGCCATGTTAACCATTAAGGATTAAGTTTGAAATATAAAGAAACATTAGGAACTCATGGAAGATATATCAAAGAAACTTTAGGAACTTACAGCAGATTTATCAAATTAATTGACAGCGTTAAATTTTAGTCTTAGAAAAAAGATGCTTCACGAGCTTGAGGCACGAGTGATCTCTCGCAAAACGAGAAAGAAGAAATTAGAAAAATGAAGGGGATTTAGTTAAGAAAGATGGGTTTCTCATCTAAAATGAACTGACGTCTTAATCCTGCTCATATAGGGACTTTAAAGGGATACCTGTCAACATTTCGATATACGTTAGATTTTAAAGATTTATTACATAGAAGAAGATTAAAATATACACCTGGTAACCTCGTAGAGAAGTATTACTCTTCTTCTAACTTCTGGCTGATGCAACTTCTCGGACGAAAGTCGCGAGGATCTAACGTAGTTCCAAATTGTTTTAGATCCTAACAAGATTAACTCGACTCCGAAATGTTAAATAACCTAAACCTTTTTGCGTATCTCCTTGAAGCGCGTTCTTCGTATATTAGATCTGGCACCGTTCGGCAAAATGTTGACACTTGACATGTGAAAAATTCGTAACAATAGGCCACAAGACACGGTTATGAAAGGTAATTTTACGGAAATAGCACGGTAACAACTGCGTAATCTCGTTTTCATTTCCGCCCAGCGTCAACCGTAAAGTTTGTGTATTTCTAACTGATTACGTTGAACTGCAAAACTGTGGCACATACACCGAAAACACGTAAGAGACTCGGTACCGTTATCGCGATTCTATTGCGCTACGCACTACCAATACCCACCTACAGAAGGCTGCAGTTTTATCTTATCACACGGTGCAACACACCGAAAGGTTTAATCGTTTCACTGTTCGTGGAAAGGTTTAATTGTTAGAGAATGATAGAAACTATCGTAACACAGCGTACAGATACTGTGGAATAATAAAGAAAAATGGTAAAACCGCTTCGAGAAGCGTGGCTGATTTAAGGTACTTTTTCTGTCTTGCAATTATCGCATCGTTTTCGTAACTAATCTACGACCAAGTATATTCGATAGTGCAAGTTTTTATAGGAAATACGAACGTAATGAATTATATTACCAATCTATTATCGATTAGTTTGATAGGATTTTTAAGACGAAATCAGTTTATTCATGAGAAAAATTGTCGTAATTTTGAGAATCACAAAAATAAATATTTTATAAGAAACACTAATAACACCATTACGAATGATTGGGATATTTAAGATCTGAAATTGAGGGCCTTTCTAAAGAAGAGTCTATAGATCTATGATAAGTGTATGTATAGACGTTGTGTAATTACTAGTTAAATACTTACATCATTATGAAATGCTTATTTAACGAAATTCTTCGAGAGTCATTACAATTATCAGTTATCGACTCAAACGTAATTAGTATTAGAAAGTCGAAACTGAATCGTCAAATGAGATTTACTCGATTCACAATTTAGTCGTCCAAACCCATTTTCCACAATGTTCCTTTATTTACAGTACTATATTCGATGACTTTCCTGAATCTCTCCCAAGCCACGCCGTTAAAGGATCAACTAGAGAAATCATTGGAAATGGAGCAAAGTCAACTACAATACCTACTCGGCAACAGTTCTACTGACCTAGACTGATCTAATCCCAGCTGGAACAACGTAGGCTTGTTAAAAGTTAGGTAAAATCAATCAAGACGACGAGCTGACTCGGTTGAAGTCTCATTGATCCACCTAGATCTAATCCATGTCTAACCTGAACTCTCGAAGGATCTAAACCAGATCTAACTTGCAACGAGTTCCAGGAACACTTACGGAGTTCAAACAGCTCCGATTGACTTGGTATATACATGTCATGATGATTGGGGCTTTAAGAGATTAGTAAAATCTAATTTAATGGAGATTCGTGTTCGGTATACGTGGTTCACTATCAGACAATGCGAGTTTGGTTATCTCAATTAATTTTAATGAATTTCAATAAACTATGTACATACATATAAATCTTTATACATATATCCTTCGATATCAAAGAGGATTAAAAAGTCGCTGAGTTTTTTTTGATAGTATATCTAGTATTAAATAGTTTCTTTCGAATATTAATGTGTAGCAAATTAGAATAATATTGAGAATTACGATGGTTTTCAACTTAATTAATAGGATACCAATTAATGGATATATTCAATTGGATCGATATAGTCTGTTAAGTGTTTGTGTGGATTACACAAGACTCGTCGTTATAAACTGGATTTTGACCAGATCAGCGAATCGACCAGTCTTTCCCTAGCATTTACATGTGTCAAATGGTTTATTTGTATAGAAGTCTGTAAATTATCGCTACGGCAATTATCGTAACCATGTACAAACATGGTACATGTTACATGTACATGTAAATTATAGTGATGAACAGATATAGCGACGAACTGAAATGGACTTATACCAAATTCAACTTTATTAATTTAGTTGATGTAACATTCGAAATAAAAATGTGAAAGTCATCTTATATCTATAGTGCTTCAAAACACAGAAAATGTACCTTCAAATCTCATATTATAGAAGAAAATAGAAATATCCTATACGTTTCATAATAAAAATAGTCGAATTTACGTTAAGTGTATACCCCTGTTATATTATATGAAGATCAGACGAAACAACATGATAAACGATCTTCAAATTCAATAGTCAATCTCATCTTATCAAAACCTATTAAGGAAGATCGAAATAAAAAATACTAACACAAATATATTTGTAGACGTCTTTCGCATATGTTCTTCGTGTCGTATAAATAAAGAAAAGAAATATACAATAGAATCCGAATTCTTTTGTTTAAAGATTTTTCCTTAAGCAGAAATCAACCACGACTCTTACCATTTTCGCTATTACGTACGTATGTTATCTACAAAGATAGACATTCTGTCTTACACACATATAGAGCCAAAGTGTCGAGATTCTAAGTGTAAAGACGCTATTCATTTCACTATTAACAGCAGGTGTGACATTCTTGCTTACATGGATGCACCTCTCTGACTTTGACTTTATACGTTCCCTTGACACAGTCTGAATCAGGTTATTGTGAAGGCGTAACGGAGCGTTGCTTTTAAGCGACTTCTGATGTTCCCTCTGACAACTGATGCATTCTTGTTTAATTTCCTGCATGGATGGCAACGGCCACCAGATGATATCATTCCCATTTTCTACGACCAATAGCATGAAAATATCATTTCACTAGATATTACCAGAGGGACGAATAAAATCGTGTTTTAATCATAGATAACGAATGAGAGCGATGAGGGACGACGATTGATTGCGATGGAGGAACAGATTTTCACGTAAATGATATTGAACAGTTTTTTTATACGTAGAAAATCCGTAACTTTAATCCCAACGAAATAACAATGAAATACGTAATAGGTTCGTGGAAAGTTCAATTCGAAGTACATATTTATTTCCTACGTGTTTCGTGCATTATTTTCTCATTAATGGAAGAAAATTATGCAAAATATAATCTGCCGAACACGCATGTATCGACCTCTAAATTATTCATTACATATTCCATTAAAATAATAATAATTTTGATGGCGATGTTCGATTTACATTATTCTCCAGAACCATTACCTCTGAGAAACAAAACATAATTATTATACTCGATATAATAATTATAATAAATTTAATAAAGTGTAGTTCTTCGAAAAGTATTTACGTAACTTTTAATAAATATATCGTACATACCAATAATTCTAAATCGAGATATTTTAATAAAGTTATTAACGTAATATGATCTTATCCATAAGTTACACGAATACTTCAGCATGTCTGGCTATAGTTGAGATAAAATCGGTCGTATTTCTGAAATACGCCCAGCCTACGTAGCTCGCCATTCGAACAGAACGCTTGCCTTCCACACACTACCCATCCTTTGTTAACGCACAAACGCGCAATAACAGGAAATACGCATTCACGGCTCTTATGCATTATTACGCAACAATTTGCAACCTATATGGGCCATCGTGGGTAATCTCGAATTGTTTCAATTGTGTCACGGTACAACGCACTGTAGTCGGTTAATTCCTCGCTTGTCAACGTAAGTATGTAATACATACAGATTTTCATACACGACGATGTTAGATAGATCGTTGCGCATCATTCGTAGCCTATTTTAAAACCCTCGTCAAACTTAATTGATCTTTAATAGATACTGTAATTGAGCTATCTCCCTATTTTGCATTTCATACTATCTTGCCATATCATATCGTATTACGTTGTATCTAATCTGCTAAAAATATTAAATATTTCTGACATATAAATACAACAGATGTATACCACTGAAAAAAATTGTATTACCACAATCTTTTTATACATACATTTATTTGCAGTATGTATGTTTTGCATTAATCTTAATTTATACGATGAGAAATTTTTGGAGTATTATTAAATTAAATTAACGTATTATAATTTTTACACGACACTATCGTATATTATGAAATAGCGCTTTTTAATGTTTGAATAAAAATAACTTATATTATAAATGTAATAGTAGTTCTTTCCAAGTTTTAATGGAATATGATTAATTTTACTACTAACTTAAGTGCAATGACAAAAAAATTAAAGATATTTTATCTTTGAAAATTCGCTTTCTAATGTGCGAAAGAAGAAGAAATTGTTCGTAAAATATAATTTGAGCAGCTCTATTAACCTTTGTTACGCTCTCTCCTAGATTGAAAAATTCTAAGAATGGAATAGTATGAAACAACGTGAAATACAAAGAAGCTGAATACGAAAATTGAGAATATAGGAATATTGTAAAGAATAATTTACGATAAAAGCTTCCATCTCAACCTCAGTTCGAAAGACAGAATAACACGAGCTTTGATACAAATTCATGTACTGCAGTTCACAGAAGGATAGTTTCATCTCCATTAAAGAAAGAAGCATAATACGGATAAAAAGAAACAAAACTATTCTTTAATACATAAACTTGGAAAAGAAACAAAAATATTCATGAAAGAATACTTAAAAACTTTTGCTTAAGAGTATTTTAACATCTTGAATAAAAATGTAAATAAATTTGCTTCTAATTGCTTGAAATTGCTTGAAATTTCTAGGAAACGAAAATGAAGCTTTATTCATATAAAGTTGTAGTTTATAATTTATCGACCATCCCTTGATAATTGCTAATGTCGTCATACGTCTCATCAATGAGTATTAAAGCACTTTTCTTCGATATTTCTAGAATTCGTGACGCTTCTAATATTTTGATAATGAGTAATAATGAGATTCATTATAAACCGACTTACAGAAGTGGCTTTTAAGCCGAAATAATTACTTGAAATAAAGACGCGATTTCGTTATTACTATGCAAGCACTTGGAGTCATTTACCAGATGCTATGTGAGAGTCTGCAAATAACAATTACGTATAATAAATGTACCACTTACAGTATGGAAAATATTAATATACAGTATGGAAAATAAATATTTCTTAAAACAATTATACCACAATAACTCCGATTAGACGCTAATGTCTGAGTAATTTTTAGAACAACAAATTTGAATACAAATTTGAATATCAGTAACTGCGTGTTATAATGTAGTCATTATATACTTGTAACCATAAGATGCATGTAACTTTAAATAGTAAATAGTTCAGTTGTCTATTACATAACATGATCTGAAATAAATTACAAGATGTGAACGAAAACAAAAAATAATAATATATCATAGCAAGATACAAAGTATTAATTTGACACTTTCCGATACACGTCAAAGATTGAACAAATTTACGTAAAAAGAAAAAAATTATAAATGATATTATGCAAGGTAACTGTTACAGTATATGCTACATGTTTGACATTATAAAAGCGAAAGGTGAATGTAAAGATAAAGTCATGGTCATAATGATAAATACATTACTTCATGTCTCTAGTTTAACAGGTTTTAAACCTGTTCGTAACAGTTTTCATAAAGTATCATTCGTCTAAAAATGGCCCAAAACATTCAAGAATGATAAAAAGTCATCGCCCTATGCATGTTGACATTTTTAATCTCTGAGCATCCATGTGAAAGTTCGCCAATAAGAAAATCCTAATTCCCCTTATATATCCTTATTCGCGTATACTATCCTCATCACGCTACCAATTATTCTCACGTTTCAGTATGCCCGATTTCGTAATCGTTCTTATCGCGTGTTGCCCCGGCTATCGGGAAATCGCGAATTAACACGAACCACCACGAAGCGCGTCCTCGGTCGTTCCTCGACAGAAATCGTCAATTTCCGTCGAGTTCCGGCTCTAGCACGAGGCGTCGGTTTCTGTCTCAACGAAACGAATCTTCAAATACTCGTCGAACGTGGTGCAGACAACACACGAAGGTAATACGTAATTGCGTCCAATCTGAAGTATCTGTCACTTGTCACTTGCCAAAGAAATTCGTTCATATATCGTACGTATTATTTTATACTTACCTCATCGAGAGTGGTTTTCTAGTGGCGAAGCCGCGTCGTAGTCAGCTCCTCATTCTTCCTTTCTTTTTTTCCTTGATAGCCAACATTGTAGCCATGTGTACACGAACGTGGCTGTTCTGCAGAACGATCACCGCCATGACACACAATTCCCCGTTCCCGCGGTCAAACACTCCGAAACGAACATTTCACGATCTCACTAACACACGCGCGACATCCAGCGGGATCTTTTTGGCAGCCGGCAACAGGTCGCGGTAGTCGCTATCCCGAACTCGTGACACGCGTCGTCGTGTTATTGTTTATTGTTCGGTCCACGACGGAATTGTAGCGTCGCGTCGGTAGTGTCGGGGTCTTGCCGCTACTCTATTTCAGTCCTCTCAGGTAGGAGAGCAGAGACAAACGTAGTCTGGCTCGGACGAATGCTTGGAGACACTATTAACAAAGAATAAGAACCACTCTGTAGACTGAAAGAGAGAAAAAGAAATAGGGACGACGGTGAGAAACAGAGAAAGAATGAGCGTAAAGGAGAGAAGAAACACGAGACTGAAGCCAACGGCTACCATTATAAATAGTTGCCATCCACTAGCGATGGGAGTGATACTCTTTCGTCCACCAGGTGGAACAACTGTACATAGCGCCAATTTTATTTTTTTGAAAAATTATTATAATGTTACAATTATAATAAATATAAAAAATAAATGAAATATCAAGTTTGAAGCAAGTAGCTTGAAAGATCAATTCTGTAGTATAGGTGTAGTTTGTTTGAAATTGTATCGTTTCCATCACTATCGGCTGAGTAAACTAGAGTAAGATGAACGAAAGCGAGAAAGAGAGATAGAACACATCAACGGAAGTATGTACGTGAGAAAAACAGAAACAGACAGTGGTCTCTCGTTTGCTCTACCTCTTATGTTTTGCGTCATTGCACCGTCACTGAAGTCTGTCTTGAATTTTAACGAACTGCGGTCCTAACATGTAAATTTGCACGATTTCCTTTCGACGAACGACGATCGCCAATTTTGTAGTCTCACTGAAGTAATTGCACTGAACTATGATATGAGAAATATTGGGTAGATAATACATACATAGTAACAAATTAGGAAATTTATTAATCAATTTCATAATTAACGTTAACAAAATCAAATGTCAATGAGTATGTCTTCATTAAAAGCCATGTTTATGAGCAACATAATCCATGTTTATCAAACCAAAAGGACTATTATAATTATTAGTTTCCGGTTGATTTACAAAGCGAACAGGCTTTTTCACAAAAATATAAAATTACCAGCAAATTACCTCAAAATAGATCTCCAAAACAATCCATTTTCAGAATGTTTTTGTATCTTGAATCAATTTGTTGACACATAGTTAAATGTAAACAATTTCCAAATTATAGAAATAATTATTTGATACTTTTCTCAGCTTGAGTTCTCATATAGTATATCAAAATATTTCTTTTAAAGCCCGAACTTCGTGGCGTACCAAAATTCGTACGACAACTATCATTACACGCAGATTCCGTATTGTTTATTTTAAGGGCGTTTGTTGGCAGCACTTGGGTGTTTTATACCTGTTTATAAGTTTTGGCGCGAATCCGAGGCGCCATGACGATTGTTGGATACGTGTTTACGAAAGTGTCATAAATCGATTAATATATTTCTGTTTTACTCGATGCTTATGTTGATATGTTTTTAATAAATAAAACAACGTGCTATCGATAAAGTACGAGTGTCATCAATAAAAACATTGTGACTTATCTGCAGTGTATATGTGCTAATAATTATATTCATGAAGAACGCATTGTACTCGTAATAAAGGAATACTCGAAGAAAAGGTCAAGTAAGTACGATGAAGGGAGATCAAGAGAAGAAAAACTGGCATTACGATAATTTCCATGATTAAGCCATTAATCTCATCCGTATCCGTATTTCTCTACGAGACAGGAAGTAAGGTTAGTGGAATGCAAGGGCGCCGACGAAAGTTTTTTGACTCCCATGATGTACATATGTAAGTAGTAGGAACTTTAAAGGGGAAATTTCTTTGCTTTCGCGAACCACACAGATTGCACGCTATGTATTTTGCTACATTCTTTTTCATAATTTCCGAATTTATTGCTAATAAAATTTGCCAGTAAAAGTAAGAAAAAAATCCAGTAATAATCAATGTGTTAATGTCTTGAATAATAAAGAGTTGAATAATAAAAACACTATTGAAGTCTTGAATTCGGAACAGTTTTTTCCATAGGCCTCTTAATTTACAATCGTGATTACAAGTGTCAGTGTGCGTAACAAATCAAGGTCTTCTCCTGGGGTAGGAAAGTTTCCTCGCGGAAATCGTACACGATAAACCTCTTCTTTTTTTATTTTGATAATGTGTGTGCGTGTATTTTTTGTACAATATAATAATAATAATTGTAGTAGTAATAGAAGTAGTAGAGTAATAGTAATAGAAGTAGTAGTGGTAGGACAGCCGAGAGGTTGTAACAGCGTGTTTTATCTCACCGGAATTCTCACCGTTATAGGTTAGACTTTTTCACGGAAAAATATAACGTGTAGACCGTTCGTCTTTCTTTCTTGAACCGTCTTCGTACGCTTACTCCGATGTCGCAATAAAAGTTCAAAACAAAAAGCTACCTATAACGACAAGATTCTGGGAAAATGGTTCGCCATTGTTGTCTCTACTGTAGCCACGACTATTATATTTCAATGGTTCGTAGGATGTTTCGACATTTCTTGGTGATCGATCGATTAAATCTTTGGTTAGGTATTGCTGATCTTTGGAAAGAGGCGTCTATTCTTCCTCTTCCTCCTCCTCTTCCTCTTCCTCTTCTTCCTCTTCTTCCTCCTCTTCTTCCTCTTCTTCCTCCTCTTCCTCGCCTTCACCCTCACCCTCCTTCTTCTCTTCCTCTTCTTCTTCCTCCTCCTCTTCCTCCTCCTCTTCTTCTTCTTCTTCGAATTGTGGTTCCTCAAGCTCTTCGTCTTCAGCCGCAGCCTTCACGTCTTCTTCGCCTTCTGGAGATTCGGGGTCTCCTGGTTTCTTGCCTGGCCTCTCGCCGAACCACTTCGGCAATTTCGCTGTTTCAAAGAGAAACATAAGATATATCTGTTATATAATCGATGATATTTTAATTCGTGTTGAAAATTTTTGAAAATATATCTCGATCGATGACAGAGAAGATTTGTTGGAAATTATCTTGCACATAAGGATATGTTTAGAAAAATGATGGAGAGTACTATGAGAATGAAGAATAAGATTCTAGAGTCGTAGACTTTTCTACGGAAAATAAACAAAGAATTAAATGTACAAGCACATGCTTTCAATTTTCTGAAAGGTTCTTCTCGCTTTTCATCGAGCAAGGTTCTTCAACGTTGGCAAAATATACTTCACTCTATGGCCGTTGCAGTCTGTCCTAGTTTTTAGAAAATACTGTGGCTGGTCAGGTTTCAAGACTCACGACTCGAGCAAACGCACACCGAGATACGTAACATAATAAACAGGTAAGAGACAGCAAAGTGCTTGTTGCATTAGTATATTTTCGTTTGAACAGTTGATGCACAAATTATTTGAAACACGTGAAATATACGTAGATCTATGATATTCTTTCCTATTCGAATTCTATAACCAATAGTCTTCCCCTTCCTTTCTGAAATCAATATTTTTCCACCTTTTTAAGTCACGATCTCTTTTTATGATAACTAGATAGTCTCTGAATCTTGACAACCCCCTCCCTCGTTTACAAAAGAAACATTCTTTATAAAGTAAAGAAAATATATTAAAAATACATATTCCAAAATATTTAATATTTCAATCTAGAAATTGGAAACCCAGTCTTTAAAGAAATCTTTTTTCAAATACTTTAACCACTTGATGTGTGATCTCACTCCTCCTTTATAAACAATATTCTTAATAAGGTACAGAAAACAGATAGGAAATTAAAAATGGTTATTCCAGAATATAATTCTAATTTAGTAATTAGTAGTGAATATCTTCAACTATGTAAAAATAACCAAAACAGTACTCAAAAATGTCTTTCCCACAGATTATGAAGCTCAAGGTTGGAAATATAAAAAAATATACATTTATAACAAATGATGTGTTGCGTTTGCTCGAAGATGAAGCTAGCATACATACTCTTCTGACGACCAAGGAATTGTTCCTTCTGTTGAGCCCACTGCTTCTCTATGGACTCCTTCTGCTGTTCGGTCAGGCCCTGCAACATTAAGGGACAAAGTGGCATGCTAGGATACATCGTCACACGGGGCACTCGCCTCTGGTCTCTTTCCTCGGTTTTCAAAATATTGCTGTATAAATTCTCCTTATAAATGAACTTGGGGCTTGATAACTAGCAGGACAAGTCAACGAAACCTAGTATTACACTGGAACCTGCTTTTTGTATATACATATATGTACATGTCGGATGTTTAAGTTAAACGAGTACATTTGCGATTCCAAAAGAATTACATACATATTAACCATCCATTAGCTTGCATTAATTACGTGGTACAAATTCTTATATTCTCTTACACAGACTTTTAATTAGTCACTCTACTAACATGTCAAGCCACGAAGAATGTTTGATAGAAACATGTCGATGTGATAAGATTCTGAGCATGACTGAAGTTTGTATTTAAAGTAATTGTATTCTTTGCTTTAGGAGCGTAAAAAAATAGAACTTGAAGCGTAGAGTCTTTTGCTTCGCATTCGGTGTGTTTCGTATTCGGTTTTCTAAATGAAAGATTTCTTGACAAATGTTCTTCCTGTATACGGGACATCCACGGGACAATCAAGACGATGGATACGTAATTTGCATCTGTCGTAAACATCTTGTCACCATGTGATCTTATGATTGACACTTATTCTAAGACTCGTGGTATAAGTTCTTCCGTTCGTGATCGTCATATTCATGCTTGTTTCAATAATAAATTATGGGGAGATGCGATGAATTACGATCAATGAAGGATGAAATGTGAGTACTTTACTTTGTGGAACGAAACAACACGAGCATAACAACACTTCCAACGATCTCTATAGTCTAAATCTACTATTTATTAAATGGAGTCCAACACGAATTAGAATGACGATCATTTTAACGGTCCTAAGGCAAACGAAAGGGGGACAAAGTGCTAGGGGTACAACCAGCAACGCAAGCAAAAGGGGTAGTACACTGACAGAGAGCTCGATAGGACTCACTTTTGTTACGCTTCATGAACTGTTCTGTTTTCTGTTTCCATAGTTTCTCGTTGTACTCCGCTAGAAGCGTGTCATAGCCCTGCGATTCAATTGACATTCTTCTGTGATCATCTTTTTTCAACTATTATCTTTCTACGACTACTTTTTTAACGAGCTGTGTCGCTTCTTCTTTATCCCTCGTGATATCGTATCTCTTATTATTTATTTTACTACGTCTTTGACCATATATCACTGTGATAAAATCTCTTTTCTTAATAATCTTACTCCGAAACATTTATATACATATAGATTTCAATTTTGTACTCATAATAATATTTCTTCAGATAGCATGCCTTTCCCATTTTCTCCGATCACTGTTATTATTAGATCTTGAGATCTCAAATCGGGTAAAATTTATTTTATCGCATATCTGGGTCAGCTGAATATTCGAAGAATCAGCGACTGATCGAATCTATGGGAAATATACTTACACCCTCGAAGAGCTTCTTCTTATCGTCATAAGACCTGGTATCCACTCGACGTTCGTATTTGGAGGCCACTTGGATCTTAGGCTACGTAAGGAAAATAATTGTACGGTATTAAAGGATTTCGCTACAAAAATGTATTATATTTTATCTTTTTATATCGTTTAAACGCGCTACTTACAGGGTATTTTCCGGTGAGGGCTTCGGGATCAAGACCTTTCTTCAAAGCCTTGTGCCTCAGTTGCTGCTTCTGACGTTCCTTTAATTCTTTAAGCTAAGAGCAAACAGACAATTATTCAAAACATTCCGGTGCTTACAAACATAAAAGTACGTAATATACATATATGCAGAATTCGCATTTGTTGGATCAGCACCCAAAGGAGAGGATCATCAGCGGACGACGGCGTTTTGGTCAACATAGCCGACTACAAACACTGAGAACCTCCCTTCCTCCTAGTACTATTTTTCACAGTTGCTACATATTCATGTATTTTCACTCACGTCATAGTCCTGGCGTTTCTGTCGCTCTTCAAGATCATATTTCTCGGTCTCCAGCTTGACAATGGTATCCCAGAGTTCGGTAGCCTTGAACCGGAGCTTCTCAATGGACATACCATCGATTTCCAAGGGTTTGATGCGAATGCTCAGCGAAATCTTCTTTTCCTCTTCCAGCTGTTCTTTCGTCTTGTTGCGTTCCAGTTGCGCCGACGTAAGGTTACCCTTTATCGAACAGAAAAATATATTAATAACATTCCAACTATATGATCTTATGCTGTGACACGATATATGTCTTTCAAAATTTCAAGTTTCTTCGTAGGAACGATACGAACTGCTAGATCTTTCCTAGTGATGGTAAAGTTGGGGCCCTTCTTGTTCGCTTGATCTTTCATCGCTTGCATCATAGCCTGACGTTTCTTTTCTGATTCTTCCAAACGTCTGGATAAAAAGGTTGTATTTTTTTATATGTTGGACGTTATTTGTCTTACTATATTAGTTAGATATATATATATATATAAGATTTGGCGAAGGCAAACACGTACTTTCTCTTTTCCTCAATATCGCGTTGCTTCTTTTCCTCTGTAAGTTTAAGAAAACATCAGCAAAATCTCCAGAAAGAAAATCGGGTAATCTCCCGAAACAATATCGAAACAGGAAAAGAATGGAAAAGAATAGAATAAACCCACCGATTTCACGTTGGCGACGTTCTTCCTCCTCCTTCTTTTTCTGAGCCAATCTCTTCTCCTCGTCCGCGCGAGTAATCTTGCGCTTCGCTTGCTTCTCCTGCGAACAACGCGAAAGAAAGCAATGAATAATATAGATTCATGGAAACGTAACAGAAAATATAGTACAGTAGCGTACGAATGTATTCAAATACTTGTAGGTTTTACGTATAGGTATATATTATTTGTGCATTGGTAAAGTTTGAAACAAATATGAAAATGTACGTAAGCTAAAAGATATATGTAATACAGGAATATATTTCGCAGAGATCGCAAAAGTATTGAAACAGCCAATTATCCGTAGTATTAATATACCTTAATATGTAATGAAACCATTATTAACACTTATTATGATGTATACTAATTTTTTGCTATTACTATTTTATATATGTTTTTAGAGTAAATATCTTATAACTTCCTTATACATTTCCAGATTGCTTTAAAATTTCACCGATGCCAAATTCGTTTGACACGTTAATTATGATAATCGTGTCTCGTTGTCACAGTGTTGGAGAACTTTCGAAACGTTTTGTGTAACACATACAATATATACACAGACATTGTGTATGGTGAGTATTCGAATATATATACTTTCATGGTCTACTATGTGTCTAGAAAGTGACAACAAAGGAAATCTAAGGTTGCTTTATGAATACGAACCTTCAATCTCTTCAGTTCCTCCTCCTCCTTGGCTCTCTGTTTCCGCCATTCTGCGATGTATTCCTTAAGCTGTTCGTCTAGGTCGCTCCTTTTCTGTTCTTGCCTCTGTGTAAACGGGAAACGACAGAATGTAAATACGTGCCGATACTAAATCTCCCCGATATATCGTATCTACGAGATCTCGGGGACAGATCCCAGATCTTCTCCTCACCTTCATAAACTCGATATTCTCCCCAGACTCCCTGATGTAGGCCGGAACGAAAACAAAAGTAACTTTCTTTAGTTCCTGTCGCTCGTCCTCTGAGAGATCTCGTAAGATCTTCCAGAACTCCGATACGCCACTCTCACGTTCCACTTTCTATTATTTATTACACTTCATCCATTCTCTCTCGTGGCGAATAATTCTCTTTCTTTTTTTTTTTTTTTTTTTGCTTATTTTCATGTTTTTGTCTTTTTCCTGCTTTTTTTCTTTTTTTTTTTATTCTTTTCCTTTTAGTTTTTTCTCGTCACACGCACATAACAACCAGACAAACAGACAGTCGCACACGCAAACGGACAGACGGTCGAATGGACGGACAGACAGAAGAGAAAATTGAAAAGTTTCTGTTTAAGCATATGGACAAATAAAAGAGAATTAGGTGCGCGATGTAAGAAAGTGAAGTGTAGTTTTAGAAAAAGAGAGAGAGAGAAAGAGAGAGAGAGAAAGAGAGATGTTAATAAGTTTACGAGGGTTGAGGGAAACCGACGAGTTTGTTGCCAGGGAATCCATTAGACTCCCACGGAACAGGATATTGGAAAATTGATGGAAGATTTTAGCTAGAATTATGCGGTCACTTGAATTTAAATTTTGTTTCGGGGCTCGCGAGAATAAGATTTTACGCTTGCTCAAAAACTCAAAAAAAGACTTCAAAAAACTCGTTCGTCTTTAACGCAAGAAAAATTACTAAAGCAGAAAGTAAAAAATATCTAATGTCTGATATTCAAATTACAATTCATAAGTATCGAGGCATTTTGATCAATCTGCGCTACCAAACTGAATTGTTTCTCGCTGCTTTTATTTTCTAATTATTTCAATATAAATCATGTACATTGAGCGATAGTAAAAATATTAAAAACGAAAAATACGAAGGAATCGTCTTGACGAGTATTTGGAGGCATTTCAAAATTCAAGGTATTCTCGAATATGTGCAAACACGATATCGTTGGTCAAATTACATCACGTGGATCGGGTCCAGGATAACTTTAAAATAAGGGAAGAATCTCTAATTATAAAGATGATTCCGCCGTTGCGGAAAATAGACGGCTTGTGGATTTTTGGATCTCGATGATGGAAGAGACACATGGGATATTTGTATATCGGTTCGAGTTTAGTTCTTTTAGCTGGAAACAGTAATTCAAAAGCCGCTCGAGACCAAGCGATTAAGCATTTTTACAGAAAGCAATTTAGCAGGTTCGAAGAGAAAATTTTGACAGATCTGAACAGCGTACAATCGGGACAAGAATATTCCTATTGAAATTACAATTACAAAATTTCTATCCGCCAATTACAGTTTCGAGTTTCTTTCAAAAAATAATTTATATACTTTGAGATGGTAATATTAATACGATAATGTTTCCTGACAAAATATAATCAAAATAAAAATAAAATTAGATAATCGAAATAATAAAAACGAAGAGTAAAAGTTAAAGTAATAATCATAAATGTAAATAATCTGTATGATGAAAGTGTATGTATCATTTTATCGAATAAAACGATTTTTCATAATATATCACAAAGACGATGATAAAGGATAATTGGGAGAGAATTGGAGATCTAGCATTCACTCTTCTTCTCGTCAGACATTTTCTTCTTCTTTCCCAACTCAAATGCAAGCAACACGCACAGTCGCCGCCGTTATCAGCGTGATCGCTGTCGTCATTCTTATTATCAATTATTATCCACAACGCCTTAAAAAGCCACAGTCGAAAGCCGAGGTGCTGGCCAATTTACATACATGAAAAATGAAGTCTCGACGATCGTGTCATGTAAAAGAGCTGCTGAATGTTTGTGAAATAATTCCGATCTCAGCTATTTTCAATCAGGGGAAATACAAAAAACACTAGTCTCGAATAATTCATATAATACAATAAATATTATAGTGTTATCGAATATCATTATATTCAACGCGAGTACTTTGAAAAATGAAAATGACCAAGTGGGACCGGTTCCAAAAGTTGCTCTAGGTCAGTTTTATTCGCAAGTGAAAACGACAATATAATAAACAACGTTTAACATCGTTGGCAATGTAACACGAACGTTGCACAACGATATTATGAAACTGCGAATTACTTGAAATATTCGGCCTTTTCCATCCATCATAACGATTCACAAAAATTCAGCGACCCTCGACTAATTTGGCCGATCTTTCTGCGACAATTGCTGCGGGTCGATTGATTATTGCACAAAGTCGAACATAATTAACAGAACGTGACAAAGAGGGGAAGACTGGGTGATCACCAAAGTGACAGAAACCAAAAAAACACGACTCCTTTGGAAACGCAGGAGACAAAAAACACGACATCAAAGTGGGTAGAAGTTTAAACGAGATGAACGGATAAAAAGATCGGTTTTCGTGGACTCGTGGACACGTATGTATCGTATACACATATGTAGGTGTACGCGTGTAACAGACACACGGTGATTATATACAGAGCCGTTAATTCGTGATTAATCAAGAATATAGAGAGACAAAAAGAAAAAACACGAGAAGGGGGTAAAAGAGACAGATAGATAGACAGACAGAGAGAAACATGAGCTTGGGGGCGGGGGTTGGTTGCTTCGAGCACTGATCACGAATTATTAGACCATATTTATCTTCTTTTTGGCGGGATCGAGACACATTACGTATACATATTATTACACAGAGTTAACAGTTATTTTTTTTATCGAATTTCCAATGGACATCAAACAGCTGTTGTGACAAAAGAAAACATACGAAACGTATAGCACGAGGGTTCGAACGGAGGAAACAAATAAGAGACAAATAAAACAAAAGGAATTTATAGTTTCAAGCTGCACAAAAAAAGATGCTGAACGTTGAACACGTATTCTGATAAGAAAAAACAAATTCTTCTTTCAGCTCCGTTTACTATTTCTTTGTCATTGCGAATCGATGATCCGATAATCCGAGAATACTGTTCTTTAGATTTAACTTCAGAACGCAAATTACCATTAATGAAATTTACATTTACCGCGAGTAACGCATTCGATCAATTCCAAACTAAATAAAATGTTTGTTACAATGCAATAATAACGGTAACATTGTAGTGTAATAATAGAAATTTGAAGGAAATCGTAAATTTTAAAGGCGTGTTAGACGTGATAGAGAGATATCAAACGATGTTTCAGGATAAATCATACTCGAAGTATTAATACCGAATCTTGGCATGAAATAAATATCAAAGCTGACAATGGCTGTATTCTTCCACCGAACTGTTTGTTCGTTAATTACATTACATCACAGTGGAACGTGAAACATTTCGAACGGACACCACAGCTTTGGTATAAGAATAAACCGCATTACGTTATCGTACACATATTTATGAAACGTTTGGCAATCGTCCAGCCGACGCAAGTTATATTAGTTGCGCGCACCCCTTATGCAACTGCCATCGCATAATACGGTCAAAAGCCTTAAAACTTTTCGATTAAACAACGTTAAATCGTCCGTACATATTTACGTGGACAAGATTGCTTTTAGTTGCTTCGAACGGTCAAGAACCTCCAGCGAAAACAACCAACTATCTACAAACACCTTTAAACGTTCTTTCTTTTAATACGATAAAAATTTTCACCGGAACGATTCGTATACCAGTAAATGTTCGCGTGAACGTATAGATAACCACCTTTAATTAGCTTGAACGGTCAAAAACCTGTAGCGAAAAATGGTTTACAAATATCTTTGAAAATATTTTAACGCGATAAAAATATCCGATAAAATTTGTTCAATTTTCCTTACATATACATACAACGTTATCACATTAGTATGAAATAGTAAAGTGTAAAATTTAAGAAGTATGCTTTCCAAGGTAAGATTTTAATTATCATAGTCACCTGTAGAAAAATTGGTCAGCTTTTAAGCTCGTCGAATCGTTCGTTCGAAAGATTCGCTCGAACACTATAACTTTCCTTCGTTATAAATTTTCTATCGTATAAATCGTTATACGAGCAAAGATTGCGAATTGTATATCGATACTTGAAACAGATAGATTTGTAAGAGTAGAAAATTCAGATGATACGATGAACCGTACCGTTTCTTCGTCTCGTTCCCGCCAAAAATTCGAAAAGAAGCGCGGACTTGGGGATATTTGTGAGAGCGGCCGAAGAACAAAGAAAGTATTATTGACGTGTAATAAACAACCTTCGAGATTCAACTTACTTTTGGGACGCCCTACCCCTACAAAAAAAGAAAGGAAAGGCACATTAATAACAATCGCAGTCGTTCGGGTTTCTTTGCAGACGGGTTACTTTGGGACTGGCGGAAGCCCGCGCAAACTACATTCCGCTTGGCTTATTGCTTCTTTCTCTTACTCGTTCTTTTTTTATCTTTTTTTTCTGTTATCTTATTCGTTCCCGGTTCGATTAAAGTCCTGAGAGCCGATCGGTCGAAGAACGGCGTTGTTAAAATTGACGACAGTCTGCCGCGTTCCACCCGCTTTTATTCTCCTCGGTTCCTTCTTTTTCTTTACGACACAATTCGTAGGAAAGTTTCGCGCTCGCCGGCGAAGACAACGAACCGCGAATCTCCGCGTGTCTCACGAGCATGTTCTTATCGACTTTTTCACAGACAACGTAAAACAGGAGAACAGGCAGCCTACCGTCTCTTTCGTTCGAATGATTTTGTCATACATACGTGTATTCGTGCTTTGGAAAAGCTACGCGCGCGTAGGTATTTCTTTTTTTTTTTTTTTTTCTTTTTATAAAAAGCCTTTTTCCACAGACCAGGATGCGATAACAAAACGACAATTATGCGACATACGTAATACGCAGAAAAAACAAGAACAAGTTAGGTGTGGTAAAGGCGTGATGGGCGATTTATTCTGCCTTCGATCTTGCTTGAAAAATGAAACGCTTGATTGGATGTTAATAACGTTCAAGAGACAGCGGAAAATCGTCGAACCTTTTGACCGTTGAATAAGTAATTCTATAAATATGGAACTCTTCGTAATTGATAACGAGGGCAGATTGATGGATCGTATTTATCATTAAAAGAAATATCGTATTGATGTCACGAAGCTCATTCGAAATGTCTGAACTTTTAGTTGCGCTTAATTTAAGTCGTATTTATCATTGAGAAGAGAATTATATTGGTATGAGGAACGTTAAAATTGAAACAAATATAAAAGAAATCAAATAATATATAGCTTAATGTCGTTTTGCAATTACTTTTAACACACTAGTCGGTTATCTTGGTTATTTTGATCTTAGACAAAGATAACAGAAAATAAGAATATATCTGCTTGAACAGGTCACACCGTACGTTAATTTTAACAGATTATTTGGTTATCGTAGGCTTCAGAATAGTAAAGTGTTAATTTTCAAAGATATACTTTCGAAAGTAGAATTTTAATCGCCATAGCCATCGATTGGAAAATTGTTCACTTTTCAAGCATTCGTATACGGTGTAAATGTGTGTATCATTCGTAACGACCAAAAAATCACGCTAACTAAAATCTCTGAGACGTGTATCAAACAGAACAAAATAGCGGCGTAATAGACATATGTACTCGTTCAACCATCGACACAACAACAGCGACACAGCATCAAAGATAATAGAAGATAGTGGACGGACTAAATAACAGAGAAAAATGAAGTCGAATAGGCAAAGAGAGATTAAAAAACGAGGTTTGTCTCTGTCGTTTCCATTTCGCTTCTCGACCATAAATTCACCGATAATAACGTTCACGATATCCCTAAAAGGAATATACTGAGAATCGGAAGACAAATACTGTAAAAAAGTAAAGTGAAAAATATAAAAACAATAAAAAAGAAGGAAAAGAAAAAAGAGATAATGTACGAGCTTCTACTCGCAAAAGATTCCCTTTTTGAGGAAAAAAAAAATATCTCAAGACAGTATATCTCGTGTACACGGTATCGCGATTTACGAACAATAATTTTAAGTGCAAAAGTGAAAAAAAAGCAGCAGCGACACCGGTACGTTTCGCTAATGCTAAAGTGGAAAAGGTCATTTTTCACCGCCACTGTACGAGCAACGACATCGGATTGTTTTAACGTTTAACTCGAAAATTCCATCTAACCGGCAAAGAAAACGATTCGTACGATTTCTCGGTAGAGTTATTAAGTCTCGATAGATGAGAAACGCGAAAATTCTACGGCTGACAAAATGTATGGAGAAAAAGAAAATAAAAGAAAAAGGAGAAAGAAAGAGAACCGTCGCGAGATGGATAATAAAAATAGCGCTAAAATGGCCTTTGAATTACGCGCTCGTCCGAAGGACAGAAAAGACGATTGTTATAAATTACGAAAAAAAAAAATCGAACTCTTCGCGGAAATTAATCATGTCCGTTGTTTAATAAAATTTGCTGCTGAATGGTAGAAAAGAAGTATGAACAAAACAGAGCCAATGATTAACGATAAATGCTCGAATAATGCTTAAAAAGTAGTGACTTTTTGCGAAAAAAAGATCAGGTCGATCGCGTTGACAACGAAGGAAGCGAAAATGATGATCTCGCGGCAGAATGTACGTTTCGTTGGACAAAAAAGAACATCGATGACAAGAAAAAGCGTGAGAATAAAAATACGGTACAGAGCTAAAGAGAAAAAACAGACTGATCGTGTCTTACAGCGCAGAGTAAGATGTACCACGTAGAAAAATAAAAACAAAAAATACGTTACATTTATACAAAGAGAGATGTATGTAAGAGCGAGATAGCAGACAGATATACAATACTAAACTTGTATGAGATACAAGACAACAACCACAACAACAGCAATAAACGGTTAAACGATTAACAAAGAAGAAAATAGAAGAAATGAAAGTGAGAGAGATAGATAGAGAAGAAAGAAAGTAAGTAAATAGAGAAAGAGTAAAAGAGACTAAGAAAAAAACGAGAGAAGTGAACATTGCCAAAATAGCTGCCTGAACAAGATACAAGGCGAACGTAGAATTGTTTTCAAGAAAACTTACTCGATCTTCCTCTCCGGCTGCCTTTGATTTTGCAATTTGTCAATTCGCGCCGCGTTGGTCGTTTGGTCGATGGTGATTGGCGGTTTTGATTGATTGGTCGGTTGGTAATTTTTTTATATATATATTTTTTTTTGTGTATTGTATTGTGAAGATATCAGTCGAAGGGGCGGATTGTTATAGATAGAGTTGCGAACAGAAAAACAGAGAGAAAAAACGAAGATCATAAACCAAAGTCAAAAGATAATGGCATCGATAGGTGTCTACAGATAGGAGTCTACTAACAGGTCGATAAATCGGACACTGGTAATTATTCTTTCCCCTCGATCGTGTTCTCTTTTCATTGCACGCGAATGTTACAGGAATCGCCGAGAAATATCGGCCCCGTTAAAAATAATGGATAACGCGATTCCGGAAGATGCATCCGCGTTTCGTTTCAACTACCTCGCGAAGGGATATTTCTCGGCGATCCTTCCGTTCCATTCGAAACGACTCAATATTTTTCTTCGATACCACTCGAAATTGTTTTACTTCAGACAAATTGCCAGTGGGAAGAAAACATTGAATCGTGTTTCGTTGTTGCGCAAACAAATGGACGCTGGCAGAGAAAGAAAAATTCGCGAAACTGTAAACGGACCGTAATTTCTCGAGATTCTCTGGATTCTCGATCGGTTAGAACATAAAACGACATCGACGATTTAATATTCGATTCGAGGTTCGTAGATACCGCGCCATTCGTTTGCTCTATTTTCGCGAGAGAAGCACGACTGATTCTAATTTTAACAATAGCTCGAGAGAGATCGCTCTGAGGCACGAACGTGATTTTTCGATACGGCTATTGTGCTTTCGAAAGTTCCGTTCTTCCGTGATGCCTAAGATCCGATTGGAAATTCCTCGAAGATCAAAAATTCTTTGAAAAATTTATACTACGTGGAAATTTCTTCCTTTGTTACTTACTTATCGATGTGTAAGCAGAGTTAAATAAATGTGACGCAAACAACGATATTTCGTTTAATATCGTACGATTTCGTAGTTAGTCGAACCTTACGAATATGAAAATCGTCAACTTTCGCGTTTCTACTATTTTACACTACGATTACGATCAATTGCCCCCGGGGTGCTCGAGAAATTATTTCCCCTTTTTTGCTGTTGTGTAAACTCACATTCGAGGCAACAAGATGGCACCGCCAAACCAACCGTCCTATTTTTGTAAAAGAAACACGTCTGGTCTAATTCTAACTGGCTTCGTGTTTCACGAGAAAACGCGGTGTTTGATATTTCGATGGTCAGAAAGTTACATAAATTTCCAACAATAATATCACTATAAATATACTGAAATTACAAATCTCTAAAACAACGTTACTTGCTTATTAACAAACAATTTCCAATTTTTTTATTTCACTTAACCACTGATCAACAAATAGAGAATCGTACCTTCCAATGTCGTGATACCGATCTTACGACGCGAGTTTAATCAAATTTTAACTAATCAAGCTAACTACATTCGAATTAACCGTCAAGAACGATCCCTCTAGAGACCATAAAACCCTAAAAAAGATGATGACTAATTGGCAAGAATCTAACGTTTAGAGCACGATCAACGCTCGTTATGATCCGTTGCACAGCTAAAGGAGCCTAAAATCTAAAATCGAGATCAGAAAACGACAACTACGACTCCCTGGTGACTGCGCAGTGGTAGCAGACACCTAAACGCGGACACGCCTCTGGAACTTACTTCCTGGAATGAGAAAATGAGAGAACGTGGACGTTAGAAGTATTTTTGGAACGATCTCGAGGGATTAAGGAATTACCAGCAACACTTACGTTTCCTCGACCACCTCCTCCTCGCTGCTGTAAAACAGAAAATGGAAAATGGTATTTGTTAGTCACCGGGTACAGGTAAACGCGTACAAGGGGGCTATTAAATGAATAATAAAAAGAGAATACTAAAACAAAACTCGGGCTTTCGGGCAACACGGGCACATTTTTATGGGTCTACGGGGCAAAATGGACGTTTTCATGGGGCTGTAACTCAATCGCTCGCTAAAAATGAAATTCGCTCTTTCTTAAAGTGAAATTTGTAACGTTTACACGACGAACCGAAAATTATCACGGTGATGCGAATTAAAATTTCGAGGATTTCAGTCGAATCGTGTATTTCGATTTTTGAAACTGTTTCAAACAATATAATGAACTTTTATAAGAATAAGTCCAGAACTCACTCTTTACGAAAGTATTTTATGAAGAATAGCAAACAACTGGTTTATAGCACTGCGATACTTGACTCTCTGTGCAGTTTTCCTATTAAATTTATCGAGTTCAGATCGGGCAACGTAAAGGCACAAAGAGATTCGCAAGCGAAGACATTTTAACATGACATTTTTGGACACGTCTATTCGCCATACTGTATACAGATCCAAAGTTCGATTCGATCGGACGACTCATCTTTAGGTGCGAACTGTGTTTGAATTTCATCGTTTTAAAAATAAACGATAAATGTTTCGTTTGCATCGACCATGACCTCGTTTCCCGTATGATAGTTCCATTAGCGTTATTTCAATATTTATACATCGAAGTATATCGTTAAACAATAAGTACTCGTTTGCAAAAGTTTGGAACTTCTCTGCTCGACTCTTGAACGAAACGAACTTGATCCGCGTAACATTTTAATTATGACTCTCTAAATATAATTAATTACGTTTTCGATACTACGAACGAATAATGTTATGAATAAAATATTTATTTACTTTTAAAAATTCGTTATATTCGTTGAAACCCTAAGTGGCAACGAATATACCGTAAAATATAGTCGGAAGATGGTATAGAGGAAACATTTTTAGCGAGCAATTTAATCAAGGAGATGACGTGCAACGATTACGATTTGCTCAACACAAAGACACGTGGACGTGGGGAGGGTGGTTTACTTTCACAACAAAACTCTGGGGGGTGAGAATTGGACGAGGTACGTATCGATAATAACGCATTAAACAACAAGGGAAACATAATACGAGGGCACAAATCACGGAGAGATTTTTCATCTTACGTGGACGCAATTCGTTTTGTTGAATACCGTTCATTGTGTGACAATGATCAACATCGAGAGGGGGCGGGGGGAATCTCGGTAAATCCTCAACTTTCGTAGCAACCTGATTGATTCCGAGTTGCATCGAGAACGTAAGTAACTAGGATTCAGTGACTTTTTCTCGACCCTGCAAATCGCCACTAAGAAAGACTGTACGTGATCTATCGACGACATGTTTCTCTGACGCTTCCGATGGGCTATATATCGTGCTATCTCTTAACTTAAAGTTACGTTCACCTCAGCTAAAAGATACCCTCGGCATTCCCCGTCACTCAAGAACTTCCGATTTCACGGACATTTCGACGATGCCCTTTGCTCTAATTTTAACCAACGTTCGACGAATCGTACTTACGTAACTTTCCACTTATCTTCGATTTGTCGATCGTGGACGTTTACACTCTTACTTCTCTTTCAATGATTGCTTCGTTCACAGAATCAATTTCACAAGCCGTGACGAAGAATGTCGAGGGACTGGATTTAACATCTCTCAGAATATTTCCTGATCGGCTTTCAATACTTACGAGTATTGCTCCTCGTCGTCAGACATGTTTGCTGGTGGTTACGGTACTGCAACACGCAAACAAACCACCGATTAACACAACGCATCCTTATCCGACAATTTCTTCGTTATATCTCGCATAGCGCGTAGTTACTTAATCTTCGATCACAATTCTTTGCACCAACCGAGAAAAAGAACGATCGAATCGTCTATCTGAATGTTCGATCTTTTCCCAACTAAAGGATTTGCGAAAAGTATTCTCGCGAGGTTACACCGAACAGGCATGGAAAAAATATTCGGTCTCGTGTCTTGAAGAAAGAAAAATATTGCGGATGCACTCGCGGGTGGAAAATCTCTCGGAAAAAATGGCCGATCGGTTGGCGCGCAGCGATTCGATCGTCCGTTCTCTGGAGGGCAGATATACGTGGCGCACTTCTCACAGCAAATTTTTAATAAACAACAAGCCAAGTGGCAAAAAGGGAAAGAAACAGAAGGTATGGACGAGAGACGAAGGGTGCACACGTTGAGCATAAATCGAACCTTGCTGCCGCGAGAAAGAGAAAGCTAGAAAAGAAAGGAAGAAGTCGAAGGGGCGAGACGATGCACTGCTGCAAAGGTAATCTGATATTCTGAGACGAGAAAGAGAGTGCCAGTTTGCTAACCCTGGCCGCAAGCTCGACGTCGCAAGCTCTATAAGGAGCCATCCCCTTCTCTTCCTCGTCGCTCTAATTTTAGAAAACCAACTCTACTCTTCTCTCTCTCTATCTCTCTCTCTCTTTCTCTCTCTATTCCTCTTTCTTCCTACGTTTATTGGCTTTTTCTTCTTCTCTCGCCCGTTTTCTTTCTTTCTTTTTTCTTTCTCTTTTTCTCGTCCGTTTGCCTCCCTCGCTCTCTATGGAAGTTCCTCCACCTTCTGCTCGATCTCGTCTTCGTTGCCGTTGTCGTCATCGAACTCGCTCATCGTTTCCTGTCTTCGCGAACAAATTAAGCTTCGACCTCCAAGACATTCTTTCTTTCCTTCCCTCGGCCCATTGACAAAGTTTCCTTCGTTTCTTTCCTGTTTTCTTTTTTTTTTTTTTTTTTTTGATATCTTTTATTCTGTTGATACTACTTCCAGTTACAGTCGCTCGTACCGATAATTCGCTTACGACTATTTTTCTTTCAATTCTTCGCCCGCAGTGAAGGATCGTGAAGAAGCACGCACGGCTTGATTCGTCGAAGTTCAAGTCGAAATTGCAGGGATATTTTAAAGTGATATCCGCTTCGTAGCGCTAATTTCACAAATTGCCCGGCATAGCGTTTAGACGTTACATGCTACGATGCATAATGCCGCGCGATGGCTGACGCGTAGGAGTGGAAACAATATTATATAATTACACACGTCACGATCGAATGTCGTGAAACGGGATATTTGCCGTACATTTATAGGCGGTGAGTTATCAAGGAGCCAACGCGATTCTATATTCGTGCTCTTTGTTCTGCCATTATAGGAAAGAGAAATAATTTCATCCCTTACTCGTTATCCAATCTCAAATTCTTAACGCTTAATCTGTAAACTTAAACTCGAGATTTGCATTTACGCTAAAGATAGATATTAAGATTTCTATGTATAGGATTATCCGACTGATCCGTACGAAATCATATAAAAGAAAATTATACACGTATCGTATAGGAGCTATATACATATATAAATGAAATTATGAAAATTTATGTATATAATATTTTTATAGAAGATGAGAATTATTTACAAAAAAAAAGTTGGTATCGTTAAAAAAGTGATTCGATGTTTCAAATCTCCATTCGGTGGTAAACATTCTGACAAACTTTTGGAAATGAAGTAGCTTACGGTTTTCTTTGTTCGCTCGTTGAACGTCAACATTCCTCGCTTTCCTTTTGCGATTTTATTAAACTAAAATCATATTCACGGAACAACGAAGACATCCTCAACTTGCCGATGGTCAATTTCGAAAACGATCGAACGTGTCACATAATAGTTGTCCCATCGTGGAAAAGCACACCGTGAAAGGCAAGCGGAAGGTGAAACTAAAACTCCAACGGAGACTCGGCAAGTTCTCCACTAATAGTTGTTTCGAATATCTGCCGGACATTTGTCCAATTATTCTCACTCGGAGAGTTTCCTCTTTGAAAACTCTGCCCGAGGTCAACGAGAAGTCTGATCTCCGAATAGTAGCTTCAGTAGATAAACTCACAGCATAGTCAGACACCACTTGCGCGCGGCTTTTGCTCGTGAATTCTCGCGAGCCTTGTATCTCTGGTCATTCGACATAAATTTACACAGAGCCTCGGGACCATCCTTTCAGCTGTTTACCGTCTATACCAGCCATCTATTGCATTATACATCCAGTCAAACTCAACATTGCACGGTGGTTTTCAGAGAGAAAATTTGACCGTCCAAGCATTTGGTCCTCACGCCGGATCCGAACAGTTTCATCTTTACCCGTGGTCGTTTCACTTTCACACTCGGTTCCGTCCAATTTTTCGCTTGCCCTGCCCCCGCGATACATCAAATCGATCCACGCAACGGCAACGAAGACAACGAAATCCTCTCTAGCCAGCAACGTCGATCATACAATATCACTATAACCAAACTTATGCTAAGCATCGGTGATCAAACTGGTCACTGATTCGAAATATCCATATCGATCGTAGATCGACATGCAAACACGAGCGATCCAAGATCGAGCGATAACATTCTCAGAATACGGATATACGTTATGTCACTGAATCAAACCAAGTTAAATAATGAAGCACATATCGAAGAGAAGAAAAAGAATAGAATGATGCTATTAGAAACTTACACTCGAACGGTGTGAATGTGTGTGGCAATGTTGTGTGGGTGGGTGGGAGATGTGTGTGTGTGTATGACGTGTGGTATGAGGGTTCGCCTCGGGGCACCAGCCGAGCAAGAGATGCTTCTCAACAGGCACGCACGGAAGAGCTTTTGCCGGTGGAATGTGGAGTCCGCGACAGCTCGAGCGGCTCTGAAGTCCTGCGATCAGAGCCTGGACAGCACCAAGGCTCGGAACGATGCCTACTCGGCGAGGCTGACTCGAGATCCGCTCCCTTTCGTTTCGCTATTAATAGAAAGCAGATCCACGTTCGTTGGATGCGAGCGTGATACGATCCTGGCACGCTACTATTTTCGTCCCTTCTACATACACGTTCCCGTGCGTGGATCTCGCTCCCTTTCCCGTGGACCCCTTCTGCCTCCTGACTTCCACCCCCGCAGCTTGCGCCCGCCGACACGAATCATCGATGGAATCGTCAAGTTGGAAGGGATACGCGAATTTTGAATAACTTGATTAGGAGCTTCGTCTGCCGCAGCGAATGATACTTCTTCGTTCATGTTTTGACTGCTTTTATTTATTCAAGATAGCTTCTCTCTTCTGTCTTTTCACGATGAATGGTGTTTTTGGTTGGAGAACGTGTTCATTGGATCGAGATTGAGTCGATACAGTTGAATAAAAATATTAGGAAATTTACTTATATCGATATGCGTTTGGTATGGATTTTCCAGATATTGAAAAGTTATTCGATTTATTTTATATAGTTTTGTGATGTTTGAAAAAGAAGTTTCTGAAGGGTTCTGAAGTTCACAGGTGAATATCGAATGGGATGCTCTGGCTGTCTGAACGATTCAGGGAACAATCTACTTCGCTGAATCGGTTGTAATAACGTCAGCCGTAAGTTGTCCGAACAGAATTTTCATATGAAAAGAAACGTAAATTTTATTAACTATGCATATCGAATACAGGTCAGAACAAAAATTTGTATTTCCAATAAAAATTTTCTGTCAATGCGTGCAAATATCAAGTATAGTAGATTACTTCATAGTTGCAATAAATCTTACACAGTTTTTATTGCAATCGCTTATTTATAGAATAAAACGTTTCATAAAGTACATCGCCACGGTATAAAATTTCCATGATCGTACCAAAGGAGGTACCTTCGGATGATAACAAAGTTAATAAGAGAGAGCTTTCCTCTAATGAAGTACTATACAGATATCAAAATAAATGCGATGTTCAAGTACTTTTTTTATCTTCATCCAGTGAATATAAGTAGCTTACTCTTAATAATAAATTGTACGACATTTAATTCGGATTCTAAGGACTTACTACGATTAAAACTTAACTTTCTAACTAACTGCGAAACAATTATCAAATTATTACCTACAGCGGCTACAGCTAATATTAAATGATTACCTACTGTAACTAGCCCTGAAATATCTACTAATAAATTTAGCAAACAGCCAATCTAAACTTAATTAAATTTAATAACTTATTCAATAACCAGTATCCGCCACTGCTAATTCTACCTAATTTCCTCTCAAGACAAACCTACTCATCTTGGACAAATCCATATGCGTATTCTTCTGTTCCGTTAAAAATTCCAAATTTACGAACGTACATTCCAATACCTGGCTCGATGGCGTAACACTTTTAATCCGCAAATGCTGATCGTGTTCTTCCATCGTAGGGCGCTTAATTCTGAGTATTTAAAGATAGCAATTTATTCAAACGTTATGTGCCAACCACTCGCAAACCTTTTCGCGTTTCCACTTTACCTTCATTTCCGTTCGCCGGTTGGCTTAAAGAAAAGAAAGAAAATGGGAAGGGGCAGTACTTTTAATGGCAGAACGAGAAATCTTGAGTTCGTAATTGTGCTCACGTCTGACCGAGAGCAAGGGAAAAGGAAAGGAAGGAATAAAAGCCGGAAACTGCGGCGAATTAAAAAACGCTTCACGGGAAGGTTATTCGACGGAACTGTTTATCGCGTACGATAAAAGCCGTAGCTTTTATCTCAGTGCTTTCATTTTTCGAAATACGTTCTTAAGAGGGTGCCCCTTCTGTGTATAAATTTTTAACCAAAGATCGCAGTATTACAGAACATCGATCTGCTGAACAAACATGAAAAAGACATTAGAAGTAAATTTATCCGTGTTTCTTTTGGAGCATTATCCGTGCATATGCTAGAACGATTATAGAAATACAGGATAAATTTTTCCCCGAGTGAGTTATTTCTGACGCTGATATAGCTACATTATATCTGCCCCGTATCGTGTTCAACCTCGCTACCGCACCGGTCGAAAGTTTACTGCCCATTGGTCTACGGCACATTACTAAATATATTTACCCTCCTGCAATAACAATATGAAAATGATGGTCCCTTTGCTAAAAGCCATCCGACGCACTTTGTGTGCCTGAAATTAATGTAATCATTATTATAGTCGCGATACAAATGGTTGCGTAGAATGTAATTTATTCACTGTTAACGAGAAGATTAATGAAACAATATCTATTAACGTTCTGTCATTGAATATTTTGCTTGTAATGTTGAAACAACGATTATTCGTGCTTTGTTATTCAATATTTTGCTTATAACGTTCAAACAATTCGTATTAATATTGTTTAATATTTTGTTTATAATATCTTATCAATAATTATGGGGAATTTTCGCCATGTTTCTCAGAGGATATCTAATAAAAGCATTTATTAAAAATTTATCTCTTGTCGAAGAGTTAATAAAAATATTTATGTCGGATGAAATAAAATTTTTCTCTCTCGTTCGAAGGATATCGTGGGATTTAAGAACATAAAATGAAAGTTTCAAAGTCATAAAGAATGTATTAAGCAGATGGAAGGTTCAAATATCCAAGGGAAAAATGCGACAATGTGCAAACGCAATGAAGGAACGAATAAAAATATGAATATAGCTTTTAAAGTTATGTGCAAAGAATTATTATGATATTCTATACGTCATTTAGTTATTACACGATAACTGAAAGTATGTTCCAAAAATTCATCTCGTTTATATCTCTATGATGTTATTATCGTACGAAGAAACTTATATCTATACTACTGACATATGTTCTAACAAACTCTACAATTATTATAGTTTACAGTAAAGATCTATAAATCTATATATACATTCTTATGATGTATACTAAAGAAAAAGAGAAAGTTAAGGTGTTAAGAAAATCACTATTTTAGTCCCAATAACGATAATGAGATATTAATCGCATGACAGAAAAAATTGCACTTTTACAAGAATCTACATATTGATCCTCACAGAAAAGATTTATAAATTCTTACATTATAAAAAACCTTAAAGAATCTTTGTTCCATAAAATATTAATCGTGCATATAGAAAAGTTACAAGTATAACAAATTCACTTTTTACTACTTCAATATCTTTCCTAATATTCTACTTGTATGTACATTACTATGTACATATCTACATTTCTATTTTATGAAACGTTAATTATTCACATAGAAGAGCCACAAGTATAGTCAAATCATCATTAGAATAGATTATACTTTATGGACAAGTGATCTGCTTCAACTCACCGATCTCTTCCTAATACTTTACGCTTGTATTCTACACACATAGAGGCTCATAATAAAGTCGACTCTTAATAATTTGATAATAAGAAATCGAAAGAATCAGAAAAAGAACTCAAAACTCAAACTCTAAAGAGAGTAAAGTGTGCGACATCTAGTATCTAACGGCTACAAAATGTAGCGAAGACCGCGTATACGAGCTGCCACCTCCGGCAGCTGTGTCCGTGAATAAAAAAAGCACTGGGGGCAGAGCAGCGTTTATGTTGTGAAAACGGGAGCAGCGTCCGAGTCCGAACCGACGAAATAGGAGCCGCGATAAACGAATGTGGGTTGCCCCTCTGAGACCTTGGCGAAGGTGGATGAGGCAGAGAGAGACGAGTCGAGGAAGGAGGCTACCTTATCAGAGGCAGCCTGGAGGCTGAAACTTCGTTCGCGTGGCCGACGTCGAACCACGAGGCGGCTCCATATATGGAGGGGGCCGTGCTAGGGAGAGGGTGTCGCCGACGCTCGAGTATAAAGTTCCACGACGCTGACGACCTCGCTTCACACCACGCCAGAAAACTCGACTCTCTTGGCGTTGCTCGCTCTCCCAATGATCGCTGATTAATTGGTCATGCGACGCCTGTTAATCTTTCATACGCCTACTCAATTGGAGGAATTTAACATCTTCATAGATTTTAACGCGAGATTCCGAGCATAGGATGGGAATATAAATCTTGAAGATAGAAAGAAGAACAAGAAAGCTTTCTACATATGCTAGAAAGTAGTTTTGATTGATTCAACGAAAGTTTCGTTATATGGTATTCATTATAGTGAAGTTGATCTGATTTAACATACGTAATTGGACCATCTTGAGATTTTAGTGCGAGATTACAAATATACAGAGTGAGAGTACGTATAAATGTTCGGGATACAATCGAGAACAATAGTTTGAACGATATTCTTCTATTTTTGTGCAAGAAAGAATTTTATACGGTATAAAAGGAAAACAATTTTAGTTGATTCAACGAATGTCCTATTATAAAATGAATTTGATATAATTTAACAAGATTAAAGTCGTTATGGTTTTAATACCTTCGCAATTAACGAGCTAGGCATCATTATTTGTTTTGGATTATATATCTTCCGATAAAACGAATTGAATAATCAATTGAATTCCGCTGATTTTGCCCGGATTAAAATAATTACGTGTTAATTAATTCTAGCAACAACATAAAATTGATCTGTGGCGTCGTATGATGAGTAGAACAGTTATGCTACGGTAATTTTTAGGATTGAAGAATTAAAACATTATTTTGGATAAATCAAAATTGTTTTAGGACATTCGTGCTATATTTTGGAAAGAGTGCTATTCTCTCTAGAACATGTTTTGTAATTTTTGGAAACGAAAACAACATATTTCACAGTGATGGTTTTGGCATCGGTTACAATTTATGGTATGCTGAAAAAAAAAGGATTCTTTAAATGACATCAGACAACGATTAGAAATATATTGCAATGGTTTGGATATAGCACAGATTTAGTAAGAAAAAAAAACAGAATGTTTTACGTAGTTTTCAATTCTATTTTAGAAAATAATCAGGAGAAATATTAAACATTTGTTTCTTCGTTAAAAGTTTCTGACATTAAATTTATTTTATTTTTAGTAAGTGATATTTACTTCTTAATTTATACATTACTTATAACGTATAATACGTTAAAATATATTTCACAAAATAAGTGTAGATTTCAAATATTTCTACCAGAATGAAGTCAAAATTACAAAATCTACAAACAAATCTTTGAACAAGCGCAGGTACATCACGACAACATTATTACAACATATTTTAATGTTAAACTTATTAAAAGATTTTAATTATGGATACTTTCTTAATGTTGGTAATAACGTTGATGTCCTTGATGGTGATGTTCTTGATACTGATGAGGTTCTTCATAATGATAATGTTGTTCGTGATGAGGATTTGACCTAATAATATGAGGTACGATTGGTTTTTTAAAAGGTCTATCTCTTCCACCAAATCTAAGTTGACCTGACCCCTTTTTGCCACCAAAACCACCACCTACATAAAATTATAACAACTATTAGTTATTTGTACATATTATAATATAAATTTTAGAAAGTTGAACACTTATAAGCAATTAGGATGTAATTACTTACCAAGTCTCCTTGGTTTCCACCCATGCAAAGTACGTCCACACTCGTAATCTACAAAAATTTGATAGCCTTTTAACGTAGCATCTACGCAACGTCTAATTACTCTTCTAGCTTCATCTTCGTTTCTCATTTCAATAAATCCATAACCTTGGGATAATCCAGTTACAACATCAACTATAACTTTTGCCGATACAACTTCTCCATATCTAGAAAAAAACTAAATTTATTAATACTTAAGTATATATATCTTTTTTATTTGTGAAAACAATAAAGGTTGAAGTATATTAACATACCTCCTTTAAATCATGTTTGGTAATTTTTGGACCAAATCTGGCGACAAATAATGTCCTTTCTGGTTTTGATTTTAATCCATGAGGTGGTTCATAATGTGCTTGCATCGCACGACTAATAGCTTTATCATGTGGTTCTGTATCTGTACCATCGATGCTACCTGCTTTCAAGGGTTCGTATTTTTTGGCATAAGGACTCCAATTCTGCAAAGCATCCACCTAGAATATAAATACATTATATTTTAAGATGCATTGATATACAATCTAAAGAACTTATGGTTACGTATCCCTAGTAAACCAAAACATAACCTACTGAATTGTACTGAATTGAATGCTCTTTAAATAGTACTTTAACATACAATTAATACATTTGTTTTAAAATACCTCTAAAATGACACGAAATTTATTTTTATTGCAATACATCATTTACTCACCATCTTTGTGAAAATAAAGTATAATGTATACTGACAAGAACGAATGTCATCAAATTATGAAAAAGATAACTACTATCACACGTCACACTCGAGAAATTATAATTATCGTTAAATAATATTTTCTGAAACAGAAAAAGAACGATATAACCTTTCCTATATAATAAACACTGTCAATGTTAGAAAACAACTTCGGACTATACGACGACGCCATCTGTATGAAATATTAGAAGACGAATTTGAATTGGAAATCGTGAAATTCTCCGATCAGTCTCATTTTTTAAAACTATTACAAACAATAAATTACTTTAAGGAAAGAATGTACAATTGCAATAACAACTATAGCAATTTTATTTTATTCTAACAAAATTATACCGCTAATGGTACACTATATTATATATAACTCATTATCGTACATATTCAAGATTACTTCCAAGTAACAATTGTTTTGTTAAAACGAAAGATTATAAATCAATGCAAGAATTATTAAATCATCTATAATACATATAATAATATATAGTAACTTTTCATTCTTTTGTTACTAATAACTCATGCAAATGATCGATGCGACTATAAATAATAGAAGAGAACAAATTAACGACATTCTTTTTAACATTGTCGTTATTATCATTTTTATTTTCTGTTATTACTTTTCTGAGATTTGTTGAATTTGTTAAATTATTTGAAGGCCTCGCTGTACAACGAGCGAGGAGCAACAGCCGCGATTGAGAATAGGAAACGTCAGACAACAGGTGGAACTACATCTATTAATATAATACAATATCGTGCGGCTTTGTGTCGTCCACGACACTGTAGAAGACTTTATTTAAAGGCACGGCTGGTGCGTTACATGCTCGTATTTACATAATACGAATTCCTATCGCGGGATAGCCTCATAAATTCACAATACACGCGGTTGCTGGAATTTCGTGACTGAGCGCGTGTATTTTATCGACGGTGGCGTCAATTTCGACCTTTTAGTATTTATTAATCGCAGAGGCGATGCGACGTTTCGAATAGCTAGAGACGAATACACAATCATCATGCGTATCACGAATACGGATTATAAATTTACGACGGACATAATCCTTCACTCGAACAACAAAGAGACAGTTTACCGTACAGTTTCATGCAACAAAGTCATAGAAAATAGAATATTTATTACATTCGTATTCGTTATTGGGAATATAAATAAAAAATTATAATATGCCGTTTAATTTGGTAGAATTACACGTCGATATGCATATGTTATTAATACAATAATGGATTATATATTATGATATATGTAAGTACTTACATTATCGAAACCTCAACTGGTGTCAAAGCATAAACTAAATGGAAAAATATTGGTTAAAGTTATAGTTATGAATATAGTTATTCTTATTCTAATTATAATTATGTTCTAAATTCAAAGAAAAAAAAAGTCAATCGAAATTCTATCGTCTAATAAGAAAGATTTTCAGATATTTAAAAGAAAATGAAACTTTTAGAATTCTCATTGAAAATAAAGATATGTCGAATTAATTATTTTAATACATACATATATTGACATAAGTTCTCCTTAAATTATCTATCTAATTTAAATCAACCTGAAATCAAATGTTAATTACGTAACAGATAAATAATCATCGCTAAACTATATGGCTCGCATATTTCATTCGTATACAAATAAAAGAAGATATGTATAGTTCAATACATTAAATGGTAACGATGAAAAGTATTAAAATATTTGTCTGAATTAGTGATTGAATTACATCTAGGCTTATAATAATTTTTGGTACATTGTTCCATGTTAAAGTGGAATTAGTTTCATCGTATCAATGTTCCTATAATACTGTCACAGTTTCCAAATTTACGGTTCCAAGGGGATATTAATCAAACACTAGAATTTCAGCGTCTACGAAAAAGTTACAAGCTTCTAGCGTCAATTTCATTACGCCTGCGAATGTTTTAATCGTTACGTCTTAACAGAGACGCAAATTAGGAGAAAAATAATACTTCACATGGTTACGCTGATGCAAGTATCCTGGCCAGAAATCATCGCGATATTTCTGTATATTCGACGAAAATCGAAACTTAATGATTAATTCGCTATCTAAAAGTAATCTAGACATAGGCTATCAAACTAAATCGAGTTCTAAATGGGCACCCATTCGTCTCAACGCCAGTATGGTGTTTACCGCTTTAATCCACCTCTTCTTGATGACATACCGCTTTAATCTAATTTTACAGATCGGATTCTCCAAGGCCACGTCCAACCATCGGTGTTCTAAGAGTTGAGTAGCGGATGGTCTTTTCCTGAAGCAAAACAATCGATCAAATTTACAATTATTTCTATGCAAATCGGTTGATATCTTAAGCATGGCGAGAGACAAAAGCGTTCGTATACATAGTTGGGATGTAGAAATAAAATGAGAACTATTTTCTATTGTTATTACACAAACGAATTTTAACGTAGTTATTTGGTAACTTGCAATGAGACAAGATTCGCATAATAGTAACATCTTGTCGAGACAAAATTGTTCGTGTAATACAATTAATTGATTTCCTTCTCTTCTCTTATTGACGTACAATTAATGTTAACAGTAAATTTAGACTAATAAAATTAAGAGAAATCTGGTTCTATATCTTCCCAGTCTTTAAGATCTTCTTTTGACGTTATACGGTATCCATTTATGGATTAGTTTTTGTTCGTGTACATTTGAATCGTTTAGAAGCCACGTTAATGAACTTCACAGATCGGAAGGTACAGGAGAATGATTATGTTGCTTGCGAACACTGTTTCTTCGATCTACTTCGGAATTTATCGTTATTTGTGTCATCTTCTTGCGATGAACGAATTTACGAAAGTAAATGATTTGTTCATTGAGAATTGAACGTTAATCATGTACTTATATAATGAAATGACGAAATTCATAAAAAGTGGAGTAATGAGCAAATTGGTTTCCAGCAAGTTCATACATAATATACAGTTACATGTAGTTAAATATACTTAGCACAGGAAACATCTCTTCTTCTATTTTTACATGTCAACTATACGAAAATTTTTGTCTCTTACTATATATTCTTCCCTTTGTTGCTAACCAAACTGAATGTGAAAGGAATATTTTCTTGGAGACCAAAGAAAAGAATGAATACACGTGTCGATTATCGAAAAATTTTAATAATCATTCGTTTTTTTTTTTTTTTTTTCTAAATCGAACATAATAAATTTGACAACACGAGCAATTCACCAGGAACTCACGTATTTACTTGAATTCGACACAAATGAATTCAAATGAAATTGCGCACTCATTACAAACTCTTCAGTTCCATCCAAACCGGAAGTAGCAACGCTATTTGTATACATTAAACAAAAAATAATCGTATATCTTCACTGTGTCATCCACCACCGTCTCTGTATCTTGTATTGCCCTGAGAACTTCACAATGGCGAACGATCTTCATCGTCGTCGTCGTCGTCGTCGTCAGAAACGACAGGCAAATCCAACGTAGCCATCAACTCCACCAACGGTGTCGTCTCAACGATGTATCGAACTCGACGTGGATGAACTAACGTTAGTCGCCGTCGACTTTTGTTGTTTCGATTGGAAATATTCGGCCAAAGAGTTCATCGTTTTCCTAGCAACAGATTCCTCGCCACACCAATCGACGCTGACAGACTTGCGACCAACTCCTGACGACCTCGTGGCACCTTCCCATTCACCAAGCAAATGTAGCAACAAATCCTTGGTATTAGTAGGTTCATCCAGATTCAGACTCTTATGCAAATTACGAAGGGCAGAAATTCGTGGGACGTCTCTACTAGTCTCGCCAAATTGCTTCACTCGTGCGCGCCGCCACGGTGGAGTAAGATCCATCTCAGCCTCATTTCTGTTAAATATTATTTCATTTTTCTTACTCGTTATATCTTCCACTTTCTTGTCGAAAGATTCCGACCTAACTGATTCTATAGAGCCTTTCCGGCTTCTTTCCTCCTCTTTCTTCTGCTTCGACATCTTCAACGAGGCGAACATATTCGCGGTACTGGTTTCCGTGTTCCTATCAAAACTACGACTACTATGGAACGTAGTTCCGTTGAGCTTCCTGTGTCTTACTATGCTCGACAATTTCTCTGCAATTTCGTTGCATTCGGTATTTTCAGAAACCAATCCGTTCCTCGAACGAACACCGTTCCTCTTGTCCCTGTCTTCGAGCGGCTTCTTGCTCTGTTCGCCAGTCTCCGAGGAGCTTCCTTCCTCGTTCGAATATCCGCTCGCTCCCGTCGCTATGGATCTCAGACGCTCTGATAATTTAATTATTTCATCAGCCAAGATGATTTGACTGGCAGGGTCGCCCCTTGACTTCTCCGTGGTGACGCCCTCGGAGGCTCTCCTCTCGAGACCGTAGCTAGGCACCGTCAGGAACGTGCCGTAGCTCTCTCGGGGTGAGCCATCCGTCGCTTCCGACGGCGTGCTGGAGATACTGGCACAAGGCGACGGACTGTGACCTCCTAACGACACTAATTCCTCGTAATCGCGAGTCGAATTCTGTTGAGTCAACACGCACTGAGGAATATCTATGATGTACGGGCTGTCAGGGTGCTCACGCCAGCGCTCCACGAACAGCCTCAGATTGTCCTTGGTCACGTCCAACTCGTCTACGCTGCTCGTTTCCACTCGAGGAATTGGCAGATCCGGAGTCTTCGGCTTCGATATCGTCGCCGTTTGCTCGACCTGCTGCTGTTGCTGCGTCGTTGGCTTCTTCACCAACCAACGATGTTCCCTGCAGTGCGTGGCCGACATTCGTTTGCTGAAAGATTGGACAGCTCCTTCGTGAGGATGATCCAGGATCGCCAGGAATTTGTTTCGGATGTTTTGTGTCTCTCTTTCTCTGTTGCTTTTTGATTCTTTCTCTCTCTCTCTCTCTCCCTCTCTTTCTCTCTTTTACAAAAACATATATATATGTGTGTATATATATATATATATATATGTGTGTAGAATTTTTGCCTGTTCTCTTCTGAACCGGGAACGTGCAACTCTATATAGATTTTCAACGATGGAAGCGAATGATTTGATAGCGATGATGAGATGGAAACGCGGGGAACACGTGTGAAGCTATAGAACGTGTTTCCTTGAATGAAATTCGAAAATCAGAAGCCAGACAGACGTCCCGAGATCAAGAAACTATATGTACGATGGATTTCCGCTTCCTTGGCCGCTTTTGAATGCTTTTTTTAGAAGCAGCAGGTCGAACGGATGTTGAGACTGTTCGTGAACGCACGGCGTACGAGAGTAATTCGATTCTTCTTCAAAATGAAGTTGAGAAATTGAGTATTCGATTCGATTCGTTGAACGCACTTGCGTGCTTTCTGTTAGCAGTTTAATTCAAGGGAACGTAAAATCGTAATTCGTGCTGAAATCATTGATTTACGCAGATTAAGACTGACGTTTGAAAGTCGGTAGTAATTTATTGATTTTGCTTGGTGATAAGATATATCGCTTCCAGTGAAAAGCAACATATTGAAGATGAAGGAAACATGCTCGGGATTAATCAGACACAAAGGGAGAGAGAGAAAGTCGAAGAGTAACCGTGAAAGAGTTACAACAAAAACGCGAGCGTAACTGTCCAGATAATCGAACGTTCGAAAGAACTTGTTTTTCTCTTCATTTGCAAGGTCTTACTTCGAATTAAATTCAATCTCGATATCTTTTAATTAAGAAATTATTTAGAGACCGATTAAGAAGTTTGAAATACGAAAATGTAACATAATCTTTAGAGATCTATCGCGAAGGACGAAGTATAACGAACAGAATAAAAGCAATCGGAAAATAGTTTAGCAATTTTCATTACGCCATTCGTATCAACAACTATTATTTTATTATCTCAAGTTGAAACAGAAGTTACACTTGATTACGTATCGGAATTAAAATTACAATTTCTTCGTGAGTTTTGCCTTCGCCTTCGACGTAAAAAGTTCGCTAAAATGATATCGCTTTTAATTTTTAATTTATAAACGCCTAGAGAAACTAGAGTTACACGATTTCAATATTTAACGAGAAATCCTAATATTTATCCCATTTGCTACATAATTAATTTTTAGTCTGCTAGTTTCTATGAATATTCCATGATTTGTTCATATTCTTTAAAATTGCACAGTTTCAATATTTGCAGTAACTACACGATCAATTTTTAGTCTTATCGTTCCTGTTTGTATTAAGTGTGCACGTAGGGATCGTATTACACGCCACAGTTGGAAACATTTGCCATGAATTACCCTACTTAACGTAATCCGAACAATTCGAAACAGTGGATCATTTAATCGAGAAAATGGAATAAGGTGATCGAAGGATACAGAAAATGATGGCTCTGTTGAATTTTCTTGGCAAACGATGTACGTACAGTCGAAGACAAGAAAGTTGTTCGTGTATTTCGTTATCTGGGCAGCTGCGTTCATTAACAAGTTCTGCGAACGTGTCAGTGTTCACGTTCGTCTTCTGTCAATCGTAATTAGCAACGTGGTTCGGATATTTTAGCATAAATCCACGTCACCTTGGTACGACGTAATATTTCTCAAAAATAACAAGCGATACGTACTCTTTGTCTTTGACTAGCAGACAACGGATAAAATCCTTCGCGTCTTCGGATATATTGGCGAATGCGTCATGATCAAAGTCGTACTTCGCGATGGTCACGTTCGCCATTGTCTCGATGTCTGTGTCCCCCATGAACGGTGACAAACCGGATAATCTGAAAATAGAAATAAATAATTTGCTTACGTCTCTCGTTGTAATTTGCACGGAGTAACGAAATGTGAAAGATCTTTAATTTCTTCGTCGAGGAACAAACGAGAAATAATTTTACTGGTACAATCTACAGTTAAATCACCAAGCGTTAAGTTTATGTTCTTCGCGTTGTTAGAAAATAGAGCTGTGGAATGCGAAACGCGCTTTACACGTTTTTCGCCGAAGGCTACTTGCCTAATGTTTGTAGTAGAAGCAGAATTTTTTTAATAGGCATTTACGGAGAAGTATGTATCAGGGTTTATATGTATATATGCAAGATAGATAAAATAAACAAAATTCTATGTTAAATTTAGTAGAAATTACGGAAGAATACATTTAGCGCGGAGAATTTGAGAATAAAACAGTTTGAAAATTTAAAGATTCGAATATTTCAAAGTTTACAAGTTTGAAAATTTAGAAACTAGAAAATATAGAAAAACATGGATTAATCGGAAACGTGTCATTCTTAAAATTCGTAAATCTTCTTTTTCGAAAAATCAAAAACATTTATTACACGTATATTTCAAGCATTGTCGATATTTCTTACTTGCTGTTAGACGTTTCTCAAATATTTATGTTCCTGTTTTTCCATGTAAAGTAAACGGATCGAAATTGAAGGGCAACTTACAATACGTAACAGATGACGCCTATACTCCACATGTCGGTACCATAACCAATCTGATCGAAATTTACGACTTCCGGTGCAACGAACTCCGGCGTGCCAAATAGAACTTGCAACTTCTTCTTTGGATCGTACTCCCTCGCCAGGCCGAAGTCTATGATTTTGATCCTATTACCCTCCTTTGTCAAACATAATATGTTTTCAGGCTAGAAACAGAGAGTATATCGTTTACCTTATCGTTATATTGTCAAATGTGAATTAGAAAGCGAAATAATGTAATTATACGATAAATTGTGAAATGTAAATTAAACCGAACTAAGCGATAAAACGCTTTTAAAATTCATTAACTATAGCTTCTATTTAATAACTCTGTTCATTTATGTAATAAACCAGATATACTTCAGAGTTAACACGCAAATTACGTTAGTATAACTATGAATGAAAAATATACAAAAAATACATTTACTGCTACTAAAATGTGGCTTCTCCTCGCTAGTTGCGTATCTTTTTCATAAATAACAATCTTTCTCATAATACAGTTAAACTGAGAATTTCTATGACGAAAAACACATGCAATTGCCGAGGAGAAGTCATGTTTTAGTAGCAATAAATGTATTAATCGTCGAATAACAAAGCTCAGCTGTACCAATAACGTAAATCGATATTTTTCAATATAATTTACCTTTAAATCGAGATGCAAAATATTCTGTCGGTGAACGAACTCTATACCCTCGCAGATCTGTCGCATGAAAACGGCGCAGCTACGCTCGGTCAACACGAAATCGTCGTCTATCACCCTCTCAAATAGTTCGCCGCCTTCGATCCTTGAACATACGCGAAAATAAGCATAATCGATATGATTCCTCTAAAATGAACACATTTACTGTATTAAGAGCTTACAGTTCCAAAATTACGTATATCTGCTTGCCGGTGTCAATGGCATCGTAGAGCTGAATAAGTCGTGGATGTTGTAACCGTCTCATAATTTCCACCTCTCGTTCCACCGATCGCTTGTCCTCCTTTTTCGCCGTGTTCACCACCTTCGCGGCGAGCATCAAGTCGCTTACTTTCTCCTTACATCGATAAACGGTGCCAAATTTTCCTCTGCAAATAGGTACGATCTCGTTTCACGTATCTGTACACCTAAGAATCCGTAGAAACTTCTATCAAAGCGACTTCGATCGCCTCGTTGTCTTTGCTTTCATTCGTTAATTTTAAAATTATGCGCGATCGTACGCACGGTTTCGTCAAAATGATGGCTTTCAAATCTATCGTTTGTACGGTTACCAAAAAATATGCAAATCCGTGCGATTCGTAAAATTAATAGTTGATTTTTATTTAATTGGAATCGTACAGGCAGAATATTTTTAGATACACTTTGAAAGTTGGCAAGTAATTACCAGTTGTGCAATAAAAGTGTTAACCGTTGTTTTATAGATGCTTCTCGTTACAACATTCATGTACAAGTTACATTTACTGTGCAAATAATTCGAGCATTTATGCACGTTTCTAAACGGCGGTATAATTTCCCAAATATCTTTTCATCTTTCTGAAATACTTGTAATTTTCAATTTTCATAACTGTAGTTTCAAATATCTTTCTAGCCTTCTTTGAACTTCTTGTAATTTTTTTCTAATCTTTCGACTAATTTCATTTCACTTCGATACATTTTTCTATCCTAATCTCGATTTCCTAGAACATTTGAACTATTAGAACGACTTAGCGACAGTAGCAAATATTTACCGAAGAAAGGAATTGACTTCTGTCAGTTATCCAATAAACCATCTTCACCCGTATGTTCTTTGAGACCTCGTAAGCCTCGTAAATTATAACAATTCACTCTTGATACTGCGCGAAATCAAACGTTATTTTCAACGAAAAAAATCGTACCCCAGTCTAAACGTGTACAATCGCTTTCACTCGAAGCATAAACACGTTTCATGTAAATTGTTCGGCGGACAGAAACGCATTAGCTATTGTTGATGCATGGTAATGTGCGCCAAACATCGAAAGCTATACTCGTTACAAATATTCTTGAATCATTTTTAAATATCAAATTTTACGATAGAGTTGAGTTTCATTGGTAACAAAATTCAAATAAAATGGAACTCATTAATGGTAAGAAGATGCTTGCTGGAACCTTGAAAATGGGATAAAATAGACGGTTAAATAATACATGATAGTATGTATTTCTTTGTAGTCTTGCAATAGTAAATGTCAGCGTAATAAATCGTGGTAACTCGAGAACATTTAGGTATGTGAAGGAACAGAAGAAAAACACCTTGTTAATATTTCATTGAACGTCTCAAGAACGCCAACAGCAGTCGCATTCGTGAACTTTGACCTTGTTAACTCCAACATTCCTTCTTCTTATACAAACAAGACGCCTTATTCCTTTTTCTTATCGTAATTTATATTATTGTTAAAACAATTTATCCGAATTATCTGTTTTAATGAAAATTACATTTCTCGCGCTGATGGTAAATGACACATCGATTAAGAGTTAAATGATTTCAAGATTATAACGTTATATCGTTTACGTACGCTTTTCGGTTTCATTTTTCAAGCATTTTTCTAAATACGAGATAATATTACGAAAGATTTTCCTCCAGCAAAATTTTACTCAAAACGTTGACGTTGTACGTTAGGATGCCATTCTCGCAGAGAGAGTCATCGAAATCCAAGAAAATTAGGAATTTTGTATACAAACAGACGCGTCTCGATACTAAATAATTTCGCAAGAGATGAGTAATACGCGATATCTTTAATAACACGTTTCGAGTTTACTTAACCAGTGACACGTGGAAATGTGCAACAACACAGAAGCGTTTAGAGGAACGTAACTCTTTCGATTAAAACTCCAATCGCGTAAAGTTCGAATCGGAAAAGCTAAAAAATCACAAAGGCGATCATTTAAAAAAGAAGGATAAACGAGCGAATGGATTTTTCCCGATTAAATTGCAAATAGTTGCGTCCAATTCCGTGTTGTACCAAACAAAATAAATTTCTCGTGTCCACCTGTCGCGATTTCAAAATTTATCGCGTCTTGTTGTGCCAAGCAACACCGGCGAGAACTTTGACAATTTTACCGTTCATATCGCGCCAAGATGATTTGGCTATAAGTATAGTTACAAAGGAGATTATGCTCGCATTCTTTTCCACTCGATTGATATAATTTATTATGTTCTGCGTTTATAAATACGCACAGGAATCTCATGTTGACTTGGAACGAATCGAGAAAAATCTACGTGAACAGAGAAACCGTATGTGCCGCGTAGAAAGAAAAACCCGCAGAGGCATAGAATCAACCTATGGTTTTTGGAGCCTTGTTGAAACACGATGGTGTAACGTGACTGTCACGAAGCCAAGTTAGTGACTCATTGAGTTAGTAGAGCATACTATGGACGCAGAAATTACAAATTATCGCAGTGGAATGTTTGCCAGAAAATCGTATGATGCCGTGGCGAGACTGCGTTTTAATCTGCATTTTAATCAGTTGCGATGTGAAAAGCGATCCAAGAGTTCATTTAGAAGGAACAGCGTCAAAATATTTGCTGAAATAATTGGCGTGAAAATTAACCGCTACAGTTATTACTACGTTGTTATACGCTGTTTAAAAAAATTAAACAGCTATTTCCCACTTTGATCTTTCTGACTTCTTGTCTACGTACATTTTCTAATAATTCCCTTACGATCGATTTTTACTACGATCTCGTCAGTCATCGAACCTATAAACTTTCTAGCTTCTCTTTACGATAAAATCATTCGTAGTAGCAATTTCGCAATTATTTCGAACAGTGTTCTAGTCGATGCGAAATTACTGCAACAGCGTGTTCTTCCATCGAGCAACTACGAGCCTTCAAGGATGTACATCAGGCGTATAGATAAACTATACAATACGATAAATTATCATAATTTCAAGCTAAGGAATAATCTACAATTATAAACGAACTCGAGTATACACAGATAAAGTGAAAAAGTGATTCAGCTAGGAACGTAACGTCGATGCTCGATCGAATCTATGTGTGAAGAGTAAAAGCATCGGGATGCTGGGCGATTCGACGCACGAACGTCAGTCACTACGAAAAACTCATTATTTATAGACGTGCAAGGACCTTGATTACACATCGAACTTGGTGCAGCGTCGACTCTTTGCATACCTTCGTTATCAAGCTGCACAGCGCATTCGATTCATTTCGATGGCCATCCAGGAGATATTTTTCGCAAGTGGCTACGATTCATTGCAATGATTCACGCTATATCACGCACTCGATGGAAAATGGCCAATTCGACAGAGATCGCCGAACGATGAAAACGATTCCGGTTAATTGGAAAATATGATTTACGATTGTACAACTTGTTATTAGAATAACAGTCGTGCTCGATAATTCGAGATGGAGATTTTCTAGAAACTCGATGCCAGAAATATCGCACTGATCGTGAATGAAGTAATTTTATCACAGAAATGGTCAATGACTCGAGATCGTGCACCTTTTATTGGAATTTTCAGATATAAATGTTGAATAGAGTTTGCATTATGAATGATTCTAATTTCGTTGCAATTATCGAAGTAAAGATTAAAGTACTATGACACGTCAATAGTGTATGTTGCGATAGTGATTGTTATAAGAAGTTTGTCATAATAACAAGAAATTGATAGAGCACGTACGCTTAGCGAAACAAGCGAATGTTCGATTAAAAGTTTGTTCTTCGATTCTGAATTTAATCACAAAATTCTTCCTCGACGATATCGTTAAAGAATCTTTAAAAATCGCGTAGAAATTCCTTCAATTCTTGAAACAATATCGCATATCAACATGTTAGTTTTCTATAGAGGATCCTCTGCCACTTTTCAGAAGCAAGTATTTTCTATTTATTGAGTCATTCAAATCGTTTCGTAATATTCCAATACATTTCGCCAATTATTATCTAATCATCTCGAATAAAAGAAATTAAAGTTACTTGATTATGTATCCATAAAAATTCAATTTATCGCTTCTTCGAATAATCTGAAATATTAAACCACGCATCGTGGACGAAGATCTTCCGATATTTCTCGATCGAAAACAATCATTCAGAATCGATGGTTCACTAATAGTTTGTCATTGACATTCAGATCTTACCTTTGGCACTGATCCATCCGTCAATACTTTGTGCGTGGTTAGTGGTTACGAATACACATCAACATTGTGTCTCGCAATTAAAAATAAAATCGTACCTTTGCGCCGATCCTAATCGAAAATAAAATTCTTCCCTTTGAAGCTCGATACATCCATCGAAGTAATTTCTCTGTTTTGACAACGTTTCCTACTTTGATAAATAACTACAAGGTATTTACCAATATTTTCTACGCAATATATATTTTGTTTAAAAACATCGCAGTAACATGGCATAAATCGGAATGCGAATAGTAACTGGAAAGCACAAACGTTCCAATAGTTTATTTCGTAGGTTTACTGGCTCGTGAAAGCGGCGGCGTTGCATGTAAAAATCATTCAGATCCGAGTCTCATTCATAATGGCAGACACGCATAGTAACTGAAAGATTACGATGTATACAAGACAGGAATACCACGTTCGCCGGAAGGAATAAACACGTCAAGGTTTCGTACTTTTTCCTTCCTCTTTCTCGGACTCTCTTTCAGTCTCAATCCACCTCCGTCAACGGAAAATTTATCACCTATATCATCGTTACTCTACCTTACAAATATTTCTTTCCAATTGTTTTACTTTTGAAACCGCTTCCAAGTCGTTTCTCGTTATACGTGTAAGGTGTCTTATGAAATGAAACTTATCTCAACGAATTGCAACCAATACAATTTTTACAACATTTTCGCATATTAAACACGCGTTTGAAAGGTCAAACGTATCGCGTTTCCTACGTCTCGTTCGACTACCGTGAATCTCGTTTGTCTGATTCTCGTTGAAAAATTTGTTCGAGCGTTCAGTTGCGTCACAAAAGATTTTCAGAAATACAAAAATCGAGCATCGCAATAGCATTAACAAGCGACTTCGAAAAGGCTACTAGAAGCTTTGATCTCGTTTATCCATGTCAGTGGAGGTTGCGTCCTTCAAAACGGAAATTCCGTGTTCCTTGGAACGTTCCTCTATGCCTGAGGCATGCATTAGAGTCTCGGTACAGCTTGTATAATCATTGCGCAATACCAGCACGCATATTGTGTCAAATTCAGAAACAGCATGCCCAACCCTGCGGCTCGCCGCGATATTTGCAATGATCGTGTGCCTCTGTATGCATAAATTCGGTCGAGTGGTCGGCTCTGGAAAGTTACGTAGCGAATTTTACGCGTCTATTCCCATCGCGAGCGCGTAGGGTACGATGCGTTTCTTTGTTTGTCAACAATAAAAATACGCAAATGTGATACGCAAGGAAATCGATGTGCGATCATCACTCACCGTCCGATCTCAGATTCGATGTCATAATGATCCTTGAATTCCACGCCCCGACGCACTGTCACATTTCGATAGGGGAAACTCGGCTCGAGCTCTGTAAAATACGAGAATTTGTAATTAATATCAAAGTTTGGATCGTTGAAATAAATTTTGAAATTGTAATAAATTACTGTAGACCATCTTTATTCTATTGGGTTGGCAACTAAGTGATTGCGGATTTTGTCATTAGGTGGTATTGACAAAATCCGTAATCACTTAGTTGCCAATTCAATACAATACATTTTCTGCTGTTGGATTAGATTATACTTTCTTACTCGATGTGTATTACGCTCATCCAGGTGTTTTCTATAAAAGATAACTTAAAAGATCAGACGTCGTAAATGCTAAAGTTTTTTACATAAATCGATCTTTCTCCGAATTTGTAAAACTGCATTTATAATTGCAACCGAATCGCCAACGATTACAGTAGCGGCTGATGCGATTATAAACAATCGATTAAAATTAAGAAGTCACTGGTATTTTAATATTACGATTTATTCAGATATTTCTGACTTTGATCGTACACCTTTGTATCTAGAACGAAATTGTCTTGCAATATTAAATCGTTTTAATATTTGCATCAACACACGGTATGTTGATTTTATTAAATCCAGATGTACGTATCATCCTTAGAGAAGAAGAATGACTACGAGATAATTTTATTTCACGATTTTTCACAACGTTCTTCACATTTAAACGTATTCTTTTATTTGATCGGTTGGAGTAATAAAAATAGAGAATAACGAATAATAAATTCAATTCGTTCGTTCGATTTCAACTCGAAATAATAAAGTGAAATTATAAAAATTTCGAACATTTTTTAAATTAACTTTGAATAAAGCGCGTGGAAAACGACCCTATTATCGTACGGAAAATTACTCTCTTCTGGAAGAAAAATGAATCGAATTAAAAATGGACAATAATTCAGAAACGTATATTCTTATAAATAGAGTCAAATCGTGACACGTGAATTATTTCGTATATGGAAGTTTCGTCGCTCGAATCGAAAGCTGATCATGCTGAAACTCGACTCGAGTTCCGTTACCGGTGGCAACAGTTCCGGTGACAGACGCGTTCCTTTACTTACGATAAGAATTCGTCAAAATCATCATAGTTTAACACACGATGTTCGAAACGAACACCGAATGGCTCGTTAATTATCTATTTTTCGTTGAGCCTGGGTTACGAGGGAACCTCGCCAACTCAAGATTTCTGACATACAGGAAGCGGTGAACGTATATCGAATTGTCTCGCGTATAAATTTAGCAATTTTTGTGTCTCGACCGTGGTCACACTTTGATGTATAAGCTGCCATCGCGATCATGCACGATGTATACAATTATGCTACGCAAAAGCGATCGGAATTTAAATAGAAAATATAAATAGAAAGGCGCATGAATTTGTCGCGTAAATTTCAAACGAAAATCTAGATTGAAATTACAGCAAAGCAACGAATGAAAAACAAAGTTATTTCTTATATTAACTCACGACTATGATGGATCGTGATTCATATAAACGATAAATGAATCTCTCAAAAGCAAAATCCATCAAATCTGTTTTTTTTTTTTTTTTTTTTTGTCAATTTTTCAGTTTCGTTACGTCGATTCTTAAGACACAAACATTTTTAATTATTTAGTTAGCAATTTAGTTATCAAATTGAATTACCGTGAGAGGATACTGTAAACAACAGAAGTTTTCGATTCCAGTGTAGTTGTAATAAAATAATATTTTCATTTTTCTCTGCTTTCCAATCTATGCAGTTGATCAATGTGACTTCTTAATGGTTGAACTATATATACTTTGCGTGGTTTTCTTTTTGTTTCGATACGAAATTCCTTCTTCGTTTTGAACAAGCATCTCCTGACGAACGCGACAAACGCATAGTTTCGTGCCGGCCGCGACCTCATTTCACCCTTTTGTACGAGACAGCTGGTTAGAAACATCCGTAGCCTCGAACGATTTCGGGGTTCATCGAGACCGGTCGTTTAAAAAGATCGGTAAACAACCAGTGACGCTCCAGCATCGTCCCAAATTCCAGTGAATCACTGCATTTATTTAAAGAAAAACCACGCTCAAAACACACTCTGCACGCTTCACTTGGATAAAAATGAAATCACCACGAGTATAACTAGCCAAAGAAAGAGGAAACTCAGTTTAACTCAACGAAACCTACATCGTTTTTCGCATAAAACCTCGACACTTCTTTCCTGCCTTATAGCATAAACAGATAACTTCGAATCGGCATAGCAGTCATACGCATCGTCCCTTTTATAGAAATTGTTGCTTTAACATTAACGAGTTATTAAAATAATCTGTCTAAAAGGGAACAATTCCACGTTCGAAATTCTCATTCTCTTTTCTCCCTATCTCATGCAAGTAAACATCTTCAAATCACTATATATAATTTATAATAGTACATTATTCGTATGAGATAGAGAGAAAAAAGATTGAGAATTTCAAGTGTAGAATTATTTCCTGTTTGAATATATATATATTTTTTTCACACACACCATCTCTTTCACATTTATATTTATTCAACGCACCAATCTAAATTCCAGTTAGTTTTAGTACCAGCAAAATATGTTTTAAAAGATTTCTCCTAAAAAGAAGCACCTCTAGGCTTAAAATCCTCGACACCAATCCTACTCACCATATACAATATACTATGAGAGCCTTACATCTTATTATATTTCAAAAATCGTTCGCGTCATTCACAGACAAAGCACAACGATTTTCGACGTTGAAAAATTCGACAGTTCTACACTCGAAACCCTCGACACTAGTCCTATTCACACCACATAATATACCATATACTATGGAAATTGCATATTTCCTTATATCTATCGTACATATATATATATATATATATATATATATATATATATATATATATATATATATATATATATATATATATATATATATATATATATATATATATATTCATTCCAACAATCGTCTGCAACGATTCACGAACGAATTACGATCATCTTCGATGCTCGACAATTGTACAATCGACATCAATCCTATTCACCACAAATAGTATATTATACTTGAGAAAATTTTGTATCTTTGCATCTACATATTCCAAAGATCGTCCCCATCAAACGTTTCACAAACAGATCACGATGATCCTCGATACCGAACAATTTTACACTCGAAACTCTGCATACCTATTCACCATACGTACGATAAAACTATAATTATTAAAACTTGATATCTATGTTCCAATAAATCATTCCCATCAAATATTTCACCAATAATCCACGACAATCTTCGACGCGATCGTAAGCATTCCATAGACTGGCACGCCGTTTGGTGTATCGAGCAATGCTTGGTCTCCCTTACCGCCCACCGGGTCAGTCTCGTCGACGCGTATCATCCTTTCGACGTCTTGGCTACCCTCCCCTAGTGCTCCAAGCCACCGAGGAACGGGTTGCGTTCGTCCGACAGTCGTTGGGTTGCACACGCGGACGATGATCGCGCTCGATCTCTCTCTTCTGGCGCTCGCCGATCCGGTGTACCCTAAAGGCAATTATTGACTATCGCGTTTGCGGTCTCGGGCGGCGAGTCCCCGGAGGCCGGCGGCGGGTGCCTCTTCTTCTCGGCTCGGACGGATTTAGATTTTCGGCGGACGCCGCGGATTCTGCTGGCGGGTCACGTGGCCAGTGGCGTTCCTCGGCGCCCTCCTGCTCCGCACGCGTTCTTCGCCAGCCTGCCACCACCTTCGATCGACTTTGTCCTAACTTCTAACGCCGGTTGGTTTTATCTTCGTTCTGGATTACACGATGCTAACGATTTCGATATCGGAGAATAGATCTAGGAACGGACGAGCGATTCGACGAGTCGTCGACGCAAGTTCTTGTTTCACTTGTTTCGCTCATTCTGCGTGCACGTTAGCGATAGGATAGGTTTCGATATCGAAAAATAGATTTTTAAATCGACGAGTAGATTTACGAATACGTTTTTATGAAACTGCCGCGGAGTCGTTTTTTCTCTTCGTTCTGGCCGCGCGATATCAACGAACAGATTTTGGTATCGATGAATAGATCGATGAATGGACGAGTTGCAGCAAATTCTTACGCGCCACGATTTATTTTTCTCTTCGATCTGAATATACAAATAGATCGACGACTAGATTTTCCCCAGTGAAAGATGAATTTAAAAATGGGTCGATACGGGTTAAGGGGATCTTTCCCCAAGTTTCACGGGATTGATCGATAGGATGGATCCGTAGCGCCGTGCTGGTTGAGAACCACGTAGACGCAGGTGTCGCGACTATTGAGGTTTTTAGGGTGAACCGATTTTAATTAACCTGTTAACTAGACGAATAAACTCGTCGATTGAATTACCAATCTCTAGGATGTAAGCTATCCAAAAAGAAGCCTACAAGTCTATAGTACTTTTAGTGGAACAGTGGAATTATTATAAAGAATTTTGATTTATTTCGTCAATATGAAAAGAACGGAAAACATTGTAATTTTATTTATAAATTCAAACGTATCTAATACTAAAGAACTAATCGATTTCTTCGTTTCTTCATTTAGAAATTCCCTATTTCGTTAAGGGGTCGTTTCTCATTTTTGGTAAAAATAAATTACCTGCGTATATATATAAAGTTTTAAGAAATGACTAGAAATGTTAAAAAATGATCCATTTAATATATTGGATCATATAATAATATGATTAATTCGCGATCAAACTTCGGGCGGAAGTCGATTTATGACTGGTTTTACAATTAATTGGAACTAGTGGAAATTAGCTTTCCAAAAATGAATTTCTTTTGAAGAAGACGATTAAAAGGATAACAGGATTCGTGGCTTTCGTTGAAATTTTATTTATTTTGATAATACTTCTGGATGAGGTGTGGGAGTTTACTGAACGAGTCTTTGTACAAGCTGTTTGATTTATTCGTCTGTGAATAGTATTTTGTTTCTTTATTATTTTTTCTCTGCTTGAACGTTGAACGTTTATTATTAAAGATATAAGGTTTTGTTAAATATTGTGAACATGGTGAATTCGTATTTATTAAACGTATATTACGAACGTGATAGGTTGTTTAATAAACAGAAAGTTAAGCTGCGTCTGTTTCTATTCTTTGTCTGTAAATTACACTTTCTTGCCTTTTTATGAGAAATAAAATTCTTGGCTTTAATATAATTACTTTTTACACAGAATCAGAAATTTTCAATAAGCTTCGGAATTTTCACTAGTCCTTATTTTCCCTTGAATATTAATTTCATTCACTTTCACATAAATATCTTGGCTTTAAGCTGGCCTCGGTATTGCAGATCACCAATTTTTTACGCGTAAACGCAGACAAATATTCTTGAAATATCCAAAACCGAAAGTTTTTATTTCCTCTGCGCTCAAGAGGATCCTCGTTTTTTCAGACTTACTAAAAAGTTCTTAACATAAAACAAATGCTATTTTAAAAGCCAATATTTAAAGAAATAAATAAAAATATAAAGAAAATTTCTAATGCAAAATGTTTTTTTATAATATTCATTATCATCTAGATTTCAAAATTCAGAGCTGTCTGAAAATGCGATAGTGTGAAAATCTGGTTTACTCCAATTTTGTGCCGAACTTCAATGACCTCATTCCTAAAGAGAAGACGCATCGCGCAATTCACGTATCCCATTTCGGTTAGACTTAGTACGGCCGTACGTATCATAACAATTTATTGTTAGCGCATGAAACTCGAAATGATATTTCTATCGGAAATTTGTTTAGGCGCGAAATATTTGTCTGTAATGTCCGGCAGCTCGTGCGCATGCTAAAAAGTCAGTAATGGTGTTTATTTTTAATTTTAGTTCTCCACCTTTGACATTCGCTGAATTGCTTTTGGCAGCATTTAGACAATTTGTTTAACTGTCACATTTCTGTTACGCTCATTCAGAAATTTTTCATACACGAACCTACATGAAATTAATACATCCCGATTGTAACATTTTCAAGCAAAATATGATATTAAGAAGCTACCTGACTCGTGACTCATAACACTGCGATATGTATAGCATAATAGCATTTTATCTTAATTGTATCAGATTATATGTATGTATTATCTGATAGTATCTAGTATTACATTAAAAGAGCAGTTTATACTTCATTCATAATTACATTTTGCTGAAATATGACAAACGCAAAAATTTTGAAACTGTATATAAAAGTTTGTCTTTCAATAAATGTTAATAAATATATGCATGTACTGTATGCGATTGGTTTAAACACTTTGTCTTGGCTTTAGATTCTAGATGTATGTAGAAAAACTGGTTTAGTACTTATACGTATATGTATGCAATGTTGTGTTATTTATAAACAAAATATACCGATGGCAAACATAACCTCAAAGTTGCGGTTTCCAATAGTTCGACAGAATGTTGTTGCAAGTTAAATTCTGATCAATATTACAAAAATGGCAGGTAGTATGAGACAATTAGAAGAAAGACAACTTCTAGTTGAAGTAACACGGATGCAATGGTCTCCAAAAATGGATCTCTTAGCAATCGCAAATGTGAAAGGTTAGATTTTTCATTTAGTAAATAAAAAGTTGAAGTTTTTCAGTTGTTTAAATTTCTATAACACTTTATTGTTGATATTAATTATTTATACAGAAGTTAATAAAAACATATTATTAATTTTTTAGTAAATATTATCAGAGTTTGATTCATTGTAATATTAGTTTTATTTATAATAGTAGGAATTCTTGAATATCATAAATGTAATAAATAATGTTATCTTTATTAAAATGATTTTTATAGGAGAAGTTACGTTACATAGATTAACATGGCAAAGAGTATGGTTATTGAGTCCTCAAGAGGAATCCGATACTATAGTGAATTTAGCATGGAGACCAGATGGAAAACTTCTAGCGATTTGTTATGAAGTCTCTAAATTAGTGTGTCTTGTAGATATTGAGAATAAAAATATTATACATAGAACAAAGTTAATGTTGCACAATGCAATTACATGTATGACATGGTTACCATTAGCAAATTTAGAAAGTGATACTTTGTTAAATGGTAGCAAAGCAAATATGCTACCGACTGGAGAATATCTCCCACCTTTACCTAGTTTAAATAGAAGTTTTGGTCAAGAATCAGAACGCAAGGAAGTTTTATCTCAAACTTTAGATATACTTTTTGTAAGTTTAAATATCATAGATGTTTTGGAATATTAACATTGTGATCATCTATAGATAATTGTATATGCTATAGCTTGGCTTAGATGATGGAAATGTTGCAATGTATGTATTTGGAATGTTCTATTGCGGTACAATTTCTGTTGGTCATGGTCAAATATTAGAAATTAGTGGTGGATTTGGCAAATCAATGTGGATTACATGGAAGGATAATATTGGCATCAAAGCAAGTAGATTATGGTGTCCACTGTTGGAACAAAGCACAGCTTTTTTAAAGGTTCTTTGCTTAATATATTTTAAAAGTTTATTTCAAAATAATACTAAATTTCTATAAATCTTTTATCTAAATTTGAGGTAGCACAAGCTCAAGCTAATATCGAATACCTGATGGATTATCTTTCACGTACGTTAATGGCAATATCTGAAGCATGGGAGACAATTCTTTTGGAAATGGATGAAAAACTTGCACGATATGCAGAAACAAATCCACCTGGTGGAGTTGCTGCAGACTTTTTAGAACTGTTAATGATTGGTATACCTACCCAAAACTTAGAGAATTTCTTGCTACGTGATTTGACTGAAAAGGGTTTAAAAAAATTAGGACATAGCATTGAAATGTGTTATAGTAATATACAGGTATGATGGTAATATTTGGTGATAATTTCTTTAATTTATCTACATCACAATAATCCATCCCTATTTTGTAGAAATTAGTCTTAAAAAATTTAACTAGCGTTGGGATGGCCCTCGTATACCAATTAGCTGAAATGAGAGGAATGGTCAGATTAGGTGGCTCGTATGAATTACTAGGACTTACTGATGAGACTATTATAACTAATGCTCTTCATGCATCAGAAGCTTTTTTAGCAAAATCTTCTGAAATTCAGCAAGTGATAGATCATAGCATGCGTGACTATAAAGCGTTTTTCCGGTACGTTTAAAAATTAAAATTATTATCCAATATTTCTACTATTTCTATTTCTATTTCTCCTATTTTATATTTTTATTTTAAGGTGGTTATACGTTGCAATTTTAAGGCTGTCAGATGAAAGAATACCATCTGAAGTAAGTCGTGTCAGTCAACAAGAGTTAACATTTATCGCCGAATTTTTGCGCGGTTTTGATAAGACTGAACCTGGTGTTGGAGGAAGAAAAGGAGTGAATTTAGAGAAGTTAGGTCAATACTTGCGACGGGAAAATTTACAAACTTGTCTAACTCCTGAAGGAAGCGAATGGGCTACTATGCTCGATGAAAATCATTGTCTTCGTGATCATCCTCTTATTGTGAAACAAGACCTTAATTATTCCTTATTGCAGTCTCATGCGAAATTAATTACTGCTATACATAATGTTTTTCGTGAGTCTTACCAAGGATTAGTTGAACATTTTACCATATCAAATATTGCTTTGTCGCCGTCTATAGGATTTACATCATCGCAAGTTGCAACAAACAATGATAGTTTGCTAGTAGCTACATG